>NC_092092.1:73657588-73957588 GCF_045679555.1 Salvelinus alpinus
CAGACCTGGCAGTAAACCCCATGGATAACTCTCTGTACGTCCTGGAGAACAACGTCATCCTCCGCATCACTGAGAACCACCAAGTGAGCTTCGTTCCACATCAGTTATCACCAAATAATCAGTTATCACCATATAATCAGTTATCACCATATAATCAGTTATCACCATATAATCAGTTATCACCAAATAATCAGTTATCACCATATAATCAGTTATCACCATATAATCAGTTATCACCGTATAATCAGTTATCACCATATAATCAGTTATCACCATATAATCAGTTATCACCGTATAATCAGTTATCACCATATAATCAGTTATCACCGTATAATCAGTTATCACCGTATAATCAGTTATCACCATATAATCAGTTATCACCATATAATCAGTTATCACCATATAATCAGTTATCACCATATCACCATATAATCAGTTATCACCATATAATCAGTTATCACCATATAATCAGTTATCACCATATAATCAGTTATCACCGTATAATCAGTTATAACCATATAATCAGTTATCACCATATAATCAGTTATCACCAAATAATCAGTTATCACCGTATAATCAGTTACCACCATATAATCAGTTATTACAATGTAATCAGTTATTGCGATACAAGCGGTTATTGTGATATACACGATATCATGATGCTATTATCATATATGTATTATTATCTTAAATAACATAACATTATCGCCCCCAGGTGAGCATCATAGCAGGGCGGCCCATGCATTGTCAGGTTCCAGGTATAGACTACAGCCTGAGTAAGCTTGCCATTCATGCTGCGTTGGAGAGTGCTACAGCCATCGCCCTGTCTTACACCGGAGTTCTCTACATCGCTGAGACGGATGAGAAGAAAATCAACCGCGTCAGACAGGTATGACAACACAGGTTTATTTTACATTAAAAAAGTAACTTCACCTTACGGCTTTGTTGGGTTTAGAGCTTGCAAGAAAGGCATTTCACTGTACGTGACATTAAAACTTGAAACTTTACTTTTCTTTCCTCCATCTCTATTCTAAAACCTTCTGTGTTTCCTCTCTTTCTTGTTTGTTGTCTTTCTCCCCTTCCCTCTAACTCAGGTGTCCACTAACGGCGAGATCTCTCTGCTAGCCGGCACCTCGTCGGACTGCGACTGCAAGAATGACGTTAACTGCAACTGTTTCCATGGCGACGACGGTTATGCGTCCGATGCCGGCCTCAACTGCCCCGCCTCGCTCGCCGTCTCACCCGACGGAACGCTTTTCATCGCCGATCTTAACAACATACGCATCAGAGCCGTGCGAGCCAATCGGCCCGGGCCATCCGCCTCGGGATCAGGATCGATGATGGGACAATACGAAGTTGCGTCTCCACGGGAACAGGAGCTCTACGTGTTCAACGGTGACGGTCAGCATCTACAGACCGTGAGTCTGGTCACGGGAGAACCGCTATATAACTTCACCTACGGGCCGGACAGAGAGCTAGCCACGCTGGTGGACAACTGCAACAACACTGTCAGGGTGAGAAGGGAGGGTCTGGGCCAGGGGGGGAGTTCTGGCCTCCTCAGACTGGTGTTACTGCCAGAGAACCAGGTGGTGACCCTGGGTTTGGACCCTGCTGGGGGGCTGAAGAGTGTCTCAGCCCAGGGACAGGAGGTGGCCCTACTGGGGTACTCTGGGAGTACAGGACTACTGGCCACCAAGGCTGACGAGACCGGATGGACCACCTTCTACCAGTGAGTGGGATGTGGGGGTGTTTTTTTATGCATCTGTCAAAAGTGGAAACTACAGCGGAACTCAGGGTCTCATAGCTGCATTGCCTAGCACACAGCTACTGTAGCTAGGATCTGTTCACAGCCCACTGCTGTCCCCTGGAGTTAACTTCTGTCACTGCACCCTCGAGTTTGCTTCAGTCAGAGCTCACAGAACTGACAGATGTTAGAGGTCCATAGTGGTTTGCTTTTGTCACTGCACACACACACACACACACACACACACACACACAGTTTTTGCTGTTCCGATATCTGCCATGTTAATAGAAATACGCAGAGACCAGCTATTCCCAGTACTCCTCTGTAAGCTGTGAGAGGAGAGGAGAGGAGAGGAGAGGAGAGGAGAGGAGAGGAGAGGAGAGGAGAGGAGAGGAGAGGAGAGGAGAGGAGACACGTCGGAAAGCATTAAACATTCATGGCAATTTAGCTAGCTAGCTTGCTGTTGCTAGCTAATTTGTCCTGGGAAATAAACATTGGGTTTTAATTTGACCTGAAATGCACAAGGTCCTCTACTCCGACAATTAATCCACAGATAAAAGGGTAAAGTTTGTTTCTAGTAATCTCTTCTCCTTTGGTCTTCTTCTTCTGTGGACTTTATATGGTGGTTGGCAACCAACTTTAAGGTGCATTACCACTACACACTGGGCTGGAGTGTGGACCTCAGTTCATCATTCAATCACCCACGTGGTATATGCTCCTAAAACCAATGAGGAGATGGGAGAGGCGGGACTGCAGCTCATCAAGCGTCACAAATAGAACCAAGTTCTACTTTAGCGCCTGGCTACGCAGACGCTCATTGACGCGTGTGAGCAGTGTGGATACAATGATTGAATAACTACATTTTGTCACTAGTTGTCCCCATCTTCTCAGTTTGGACAGTGAGAAGTAACTTATATTTGTCTCTCTCCTCCAGGTATGACAGTGAGAAGTAACCTCTATATGTCTCCACCAGGTATGACAGTGAGAAGTAACCTCTATATGTCTCCACCAGGTATGACAGTGAGAAGTAACCTCTATATGTCTCCACCAGGTATGACACTGAGAAGTAACCTCTATATGTCTCCACCAGGTATGACAGTGAGAAGTAACCTCTATATGTCTCCACCAGGTATGACAGTGAGAAGTATCCTCTATATGTCTCCACCAGGTATGACAGTGAGAAGTAACCTCTATATGTCTCCACCAGGTATGACAGTGAGAAGTAACCTCTATATGTCTCCACCAGGTATGACAGTGAGAAGTAACCTCTATATTTCTCTCTCCTCCAGGTATGACAGTGAGAAGTAACCTCTATATTTCTCTCTCCTCCAGGTATGACAGTGAGAAGTAACCTCTATATGTCTCTCTCCTCCAGGTATGACAGTGAGAAGTAACCTCTATATTTCTCTCTCCTCCAGGTATGACAGTGAGAAGTAACCTCTATATTTCTCTCTCCTCCAGGTATGACAGGGAGAAGTAAACTCTATATTTCTCTCTCCTCCAGGTATGAAAGTGAGAAGTAACCTCTATATTTCTCTCTCCTCCAGGTATGACAGTGAGAAGTAACCTCTATATTTCTCTCTCCTCCAGGTATGACAGGGAGAAGTAAACTCTATATTTCTCTCTCCTCCAGGTATGACAGTGAGAAGTAACCTCTATATTTCTCTCTCCTCCAGGTATGAAAGTGAGAAGTAATCTCTATATTTCTCTCTCCTCCAGGTATGAAAGTGAGAAGTAATCTCTATATTTCTCTCTCCTCCAGGTATGAAAGTGAGAAGTAACCTCTATATTTCTCTCTCCTCCAGGTATGATAGTGAGAAGTAACCTCTATATTTCTTTCTCCTCCAGGTATGAAAGTGAGAAGTAACCTCTATATTTCTCTCTCCTCCAGGTATGACAGTGAGAAGTAACCTCTATATTTCTCTCTCCTCCAGGTATGAAAGTGAGAAGTAATCTCTATATTTCTCTCTCCTCCAGGTATGAAAGTGAGAAGTAATCTCTATATTTCTCCTCCAGGTATGAAAGTGAGAAGTAATCTCTATATTTCTCCTCCAGGTATGACAGTGAGAAGTAATCTCTATATTTCTCTCTCCTCCAGGTATGACAGTGAGAAGTAATCTCTATATTTCTCTCTCCTCCAGGTATGAAAGTGAGAAGTAATCTCTATATTTCTCTCTCCTCCAGGTATGACAGTGAGAAGTAATCTCTATATTTCTCTCTCCTCCAGGTATGAAAGTGAGAAGTAATCTCTATATTTCTCCTCCAGGTATGACAGTGAGAAGTAAACTCTATATTTCTCTCTCCTCCAGGTATGACAGTGAGAAGTAAACTCTATATTTCTCTCTCCTCCAGGTATGACAGTGAGAAGTAACCTCTATATTTCTCTCTCCTCCAGGTATGACAGTGAGAAGTAAACTCTATATTTCTCTCTCCTCCAGGTATGACAGTGAGAAGTAATCTCTATATTTCTCTCTCCTCCAGGTATGACAGTGAGAAGTAACCTCTATATTTCTCTCTCCTCCAGGTATGACAGTGAGAAGTAACCTCTATATCTCTCTCTCCTCCAGGTATGACAGTGAGAAGTAACCTCTATATCTCTCTCTCCTCCAGGTATGACAGTGAGAAGTAATCTCTATATCTCTTCACCAGGTATGACAGTGGGGGTCGTCTGACCAATGTAACCTATCCTACTGGCATGGTGACCAGTCTGCACCGGGAGATAGAACGTTCCATCAACATTGACATAGAGAGCTCCAGCAGAGACGATGACATCACCGTGATCACCAACCTGTCCTCTGTGGAGGCCTCATACACCGTGGTACAAGGTGGGACATACACACACATCAGTTATGTGTGTCTGTGTGTCTCTGTGTGTGTCTCTGTGTGTGTCTCTGTGTGTCTGTGTGTCTCTGTGTGTGTCTCTGTGTGTGTCTCTGTGTCTCTGTGTGTGTCTGTGTGTCTGTGTGTGTGTCTGTGTGTGTGTGTGTGTGTGTCTCTGTGTGTGTCTCTGTGTGTGTCTCTGTGTGTGTCTGTGTGTGTCTGTGTGTGTCTCTGTGTGTGTCTCTGTGTGTCTCTGTGTGTGTGTGTGTGTGTGTGTGTGTGTGTGTGTGTGTGTGTGTGTGTGTGTGTGTGTGTGTGTGTGTGTGTGTGTGTGTGTGTGTGTGTGTGTGTGTGTGTGTGTGTGTGTGTGTGTGTGTCTGTGTGTGTCTGTGTGTGTCTCTCTGTGTGTCTCCGTGTGTGTGTGTTGGGTGTATTACAGCACAGTGTTCTGGTCTGCTGTGCTGAGACACTGGTTTTGAAAGCTTGCTTTGCTCCCATCTCTCTCTGTCTCTCTCTTCCTCGCCACTGCTCTCTCTCTCTCTCTCTCTCTGTTTTTATTACAAAGAGATTTGTCCGATAGTGAGAGGGTAGTCTACTGCAGAGTCGACAGAAAGCCATCTCTGTGTGTTTGAAGTGTTGGTAAAACGCTGCCTGGAGGTTTATAACAAATTGGCTTTATGGATTACTGCCGTTTATGGTGATGGAGGATCAAAGCCACTGTGTGTGTGTGTGTGTGTGTGTGTGTGTGTGTGTGTGTGTGTGTGTGTGTGTGTGTGTGTGTGTGTGTGTGTGTGTGTGTGTGTGTGTGTGTGTGTGTGTGTGTGTGTGTGTGTGTGTGTGTGTGTGTGTGTGTGTGTGTCTGTGTCTGTGTGTGTCTGTGTGTGTCTGTATGTGTGTATGATCCACAAATTTCTTGTTAACAAACTATAGTTTTGGCAAGTCGGTTAGGACATCTACTTTGTGCATGACAAAAGTCATTTTTCCAACAATTGTTTAAAGAAAGATAATTTCACTTATAATTCACTGTATCACAATTCCAGTGGGACAGAAGTTTACATATACTATAAACAGCTTTGGAAAATTCCAGAAATTATGTTGTGGCTTTAGAACCTTCTGATAGGCTAATTGACATAATTTCAATTGGAGGTATACCTGTGGATGTATTTCAAGGCCTACCTTGAAACTCAGTGACTCTTTGCTTGACATCATGGGAAAATCAAAAGAAATCAGCCAAGACCTCAGGAAAAAAATGTAAACCTGCACAAGTCTGGTTCATCCTTGGGAGCAATTTCCAAACGCCTGAAGGTACCACGTTCAAACAATAGTACGCAAGTATAAACACCATGGGACCACGCAGCTGTCATACCGATCAGGAAGGGGACGCGTTCTGTCTCCTAGAGATGAATGTACTTTGGTGCGAAAAGTGCAAATCAATCCCAGAACAACAGCAAAAAGACCTTGTGAAGATGCTGGAGGAAACAGGTACAAATATATCTATAATTACAGTAAAACGAGTCCTATATTGACAGAACCTGAAAGGACGCTCAGCAAGGAAGAATCCACTGCTCCAAAACAGCCATAAAAAAGCCAGACTAGGGTTTGCAACTGCACATGGGGACAAAGATCGTACTTTTTGGAGAAATGTCCTCTGGTCTGATGAAACAAAAAAAGAACTGTTTGGCCATAATGACCATCGTTATGTTTGGAGGAAAAAGGGGGAGGCTTGCAAGCCGAAGAACACCATCTCAACTATGAAGCACGGGGGTGGTAGCGTCATGTTGTGGGGGTGCTTTGCTGCAGGAGGGACTGGTGCACTTCACAAAATAGATGGCATCATGAGGTAGGTAACAACATCTCAAGACATCAGTCAGGAAGTTAAAGCTTGGTCGCAAATGGGTCTTCCAAATGGACAATGACCCCAAGCATACTTCCAACATTGTGGCAAAATTGCTTAAGGACAACAATGTCAAGGTATTGGAGTGGCCATCACAAAGCCCTGACCTCAATCCTATAGAAAATGTGTGGGCAGAACTGAAAAAGTGAGTGCGAGCAAGGAGACCTACAAACCTGACTCAGTTATACCAGCTCTGTCAGGAGGAATGGGCCAAAATTCACCCAACTTATTCTGGGAAGCTTGTGGAAGGCTACCCGAAACATTTGACCCAAGTTAAACAATTTATAGGCAATGCTACCAAATACTAATTGAGTGTATGTCAACTTCTGACCCACTGGGAATAGGATGAAAGAAATAAAAGCTGAAAGAAATAATTCTCTCTACTATTATTCTGACATTTCACATTCTTAAATTAAAGTGGTGATCCTAACTGACCTAAGACAGTGAATTTTTACTAGGATTAAATGTCAGGAATTGTGAAAAACTGAGTTTAAATGTATTTGGCTAAGGTGTTTGTAAATTTCCGACTCTATGTTTAAGAGCAATGTTCCCTTAAATTTCTCTCAGCACTGACCAAATTTCAGGAATTTTGTGAAAATTCTGTGCAATTTCCAGCGCGCGTTTACTGTGAACACTGAGGCTGTACCTGCTTTAAGTTACGGTTTTAACAGTGGTCAAGTAGGCTATTGTGGCTATTTGATCATAATGTAGACCTACCAGAGTGGCCCATCAAAAACAATGGAGAAAATGCATCCCATAACATGTTAACCTTTCTGGCGTAAGCGTTTTGCTAGCAACCCACCTCGACAACATCCGGTGAAATTGCTGAACGCGAAATTCAAATTACAGAAATATAAATATTTAACATTCATGAAGATACAAGTATCATACATCAAAACAAAGCTTAACGTCTTGTTAATCCAGCCGCTGTGTCAGATTTCAAAAAGGCTTTACGGCAAAAACACACCATGCGATTATCTGAGGACAGCGCCCCGCATACAAAAGCATGAAAAACATTTTTCAACCAGGCAGGTGCACCACGAAAGACAGAAATAGCGATATAATATATGCCTTACCTTTGAAGATCTTCTTCTGTTGGCACTCCAAAACATCCCAGCTACATCACAAATGGTCCTTTGTTCGATAATGTCCTTCTTTATATCCATAAAAACTCTGTTTAGCTGGCACGCTTCATTCAATAATCCACCGGTTTCCCTCCTTCAAAATGCATACAAAATGAATCCAAAACGTTACCAATAAACTTCTCCAAACAAGTCAAACAACGTTTATAATCAAACCTCAGCTACCCTAATATGTAAATAAACGATAAAATTTAAGACGGAGAATCGTTATTGTCTTTACCGGAGATAAACAACAAAGAATGCGCTCTCATCCACGCGCATGAAAACACTACAGCCAAAATGGGAGCCACTTAGAAAAACTACAAATTGTAGCTAATTTTTCCAAAAACAAGCCTGAAACTCTTTCTAAAGACTGTTGACATCTAGTGGAAGCCCTAGGAACTGCAATCTGGGAGGTTTTCGCCTCATAATAAACATGACAGCCATTGGAAACAGTGGTAGACTGAACATTATTTTGGGGGGGATGGTTTGTCCTCGGGTTTTTGCCTGCCATATTAGTTCTGTTATACTCACAGACATTATTTTTAACAGTTTTAGAAACTTTAGAGTGTTTTCTATCCAAATCTACCAATTATATGCATATCCTACTTTGGGCACGCTTTTCATCCAGACGTCAAAATACTGCCCCCTAGCCCAAAAAGGTTTTAACAGAGAAATAGCTGTTTTATCATTCAGCCTACAGTAGCAGCCAATGTGTGGTGTTCAATGTAGGCCTACATTACATGAGACTTGATAGGGAAACTAACAGGGAAAACTCTAGAAATTTGAGTGAAGTTCAATTTCGTTCTTCTCTCCGTGGGCTGATACAGTATTTATTCTGCACGGCAGTCTAGGGGCTATTGTGCTCATGCACACGCACAGTTTATAGGGAACATGGTTTTTGAGTGTTTGAGTGGGGGATAGAAAAAACTGAAATGACAGACTGCCAGATTATTCATTTACCAAGCTTGCAAGCTGTTCTATAAACCAGACGCACATTTACTTTCATTATGAGTCACTCTGAGTGTGGAGTTGCCTGATCAGAAATGATACTGACAAGTTGTCAAACAAATCATACGACAAATTGTTCGTTTTTTTGTTCAAGGAAAGAGTTCTGCTTGTGAAGGGCAGCAAAAATCCATTTCAATTTAATCTGCAACTTTATCTTTTTTCAGCATGTAAACATAACAGAGGAAGACGCCAGTAAAAGAGCCAACTCATATGACAACTCCCTTCTCTCTCCTTGTCCCCATCGCCCCCTACAGACCAGGTGAGGAACAGCTACCAGCTGTGTAACAACGGCACCCTGCGGGTGATGTATGCCAACGGGATGGGCATCAGCTTCCACACTGAGCCCCACATCCTGGCCGGATCGGTCAGTCCTACTATTGGCCGTAGGAACATCACACTACCCACAGACAACGGACTCAACTCCATTGAGTGGCGGCTCCGCAAGGAACAGACCAAAGGGAAGGTCACTGTGTTTGGCAGAAAGCTGAGGGTGAGCTGAGATGACCTCGCTTCCTTTCTGTGCGTCATTTAATCATTAGCGATGACATCACATACTCTACAGTATGTGTAGAAATGACATCACTTTCTCTGTGTGTAGCGATGACATCAGTTACTTTGTGTAAAGATGACATCACTTACTCTGTGTGTAGAGATGACATCACTGACTCTGGCTACAGAGATGACATAACGGAGTCTGGCTACAGAGATGACATCACTGACTGGCTACAGAGATGACATCACTGACTCTGGCTACAGAGATTACATACCTAAGGGCACTCTTCGGCATTTGCAGTATGATTGATGAGGATCTCCATATTGCAAATGTACGGTCCCTTACTAGACGTCCGCAAATGTTTTTAAAATAGGCCGACGGCCTCGGTCCGTGCCCCATGGCCAGATCTACCGGGAAGTCGTCGAATGAAGTATCTCGGACATTTGGTTTCCGTTTTATTTATTTTTTAATTTTGGTAATTTTTCCGCTGTTCGGGAAAATTCCAGCAGATGGCGAGTGGCTGCTTATTGCAAATGGACAAAACATCACCAGTGACATGGCCATTTCTCCTAAACAGAAAAAACTTTGAAGATGAAACTCGGTGAGCACAGGTTTGGCCAAATGGGCTGTTAGCCCAGAAACAAGATGGTGTCGAGGCCTCAATGCTTTTTGAGTTAAGGCCCCTTTTCTGGGATTAAAGGTCAAAAACGGTCATAGAGCGCTAATTTGACCGCTTCACGTCAAAGTACATGAACCTACAGTGTCAGGAAAATAATAACAGCCATTTATCTATCGTAATTTACGAGAAATCGTACAATGTCAATTCAGCTTCCTGTGCCAACCGGAAGTGCCTTAAATTGGGGTCATAGGGGCTGTTTAAAAGGGTTAAAAAGGTCATATCTTTCCAAAACTTCATATGTGTGATTAGGCAACCCTCATGAACTGTAAATCAGTCATTTATCCCATCAGATGTCCAAGACAAACTCACACACACACACAGCAAGGATGGAGTAACACAACGAGCGATGGAGAGGAACCACTATCACTGCCCAGCCATCCCGAGTTCAATGGGCCAGTCAATTGGGCATTTCTGCAGTATATTAGAGCATGTCAAATTCGTGATGGTAAATGCCCATTGAAACCCATTGCAAATTGACAGTACATTTGCAATAAGTTTAAACAGTGATAAAACTTTTGAATGCTGGCGGTGCTTTCACTCTAGTGGTAGCATGAGACGGAGTCTACAACCCACACAAGTGGCTCAGGTAGTGCAGCTCATCCAGGATGGCACATCAATGCGAGCTGTGGCAAGAAGGTTTGCTGTGTCTGTCAGCGTAGTGTCCAGAGCATGGATGCACATTTGTGGCCTGCTGGAGGTCATTTTGCAGGGCTCTGGCAGTGCTCCTCCTTGCACAAAGGCGAAGGTAGCGGTCCTGCTGCTGCGTTGTTGCCCTCCTACGGCCTCCTCCACGTCTCCTGATGTACTGGCCTGTCTCCTGGTAGCGCCTCCATGCTCTGGACACTACGCTGACAGACACAGCAAACCTTCTTGCCACAGCTCGCATTGATGTGCCATCCTGGATGAGCTGCACTACCTGAGCCACTTGTGTGGGTTGTAGACTCCGTCTCATGCTACCACTAGAGTGAAAGCACCGCCAGCATTCAAAAGTAACCAAAACATCAGCCAGGAAGCATAGGAACTGAGAAGTGGTCTGTGGTCACCACCTGCAGAACCACTCCTTTATTGGGGGTGTCTTGCTAATTGCCTATAAATTTCCACCTTTTGTCTATTCCATTTGCACAACAGCATGTGAAATTTATTGTCAATCAGTGTTGCTTCCTAAGTGGACAGTTTGATTTCACAGAAGTGTGATTGACTTGGAGTTACATTGTGTTGTGTAAGTGTTCCCTTTATTTTTTTGAGCAGTGTATATATCACTGACTTTTGGGTTCGGAAACCGACTTCCTATGATCATATATGGCAAATGGACATAACATCCTGATATGGCACTTTCAATGCTTATATATGGCGGTTGGATATTTCTTATGCCTTTTGGACATGGTTCACGGACTTTTGGGTTTGGAAACCGACTTCCTATGATCATATACGGCAAATGGACATAACATCCTGATTTGGCACTTTCAATACTTATATATGGCATTTGGACATTTCTTATGCCATTTGGCCATGGTTCACTGACATTTGACTTCCTATGATAGTATATTACAAATGCCTTATGGACAACTCAATAAAATAATACAAAGGTATGTTCATATGGTTGTTATATATGTATTATTGACAACAAAAACATCTAAAAGATTTTGAAAAACGGTCCAGAAAGCACTTTTTTAGAAGAAGTTGTATTTTTGGAAGAAAAAACATATATATCAAAATTTGACCCTTGGGTCTTGACTTTATGTTCATTTGCAATATGAAAATTTACGGTGGAGCACGCTCGCGATCTTTGGAGTTTTGGATCTTTGGATTTTTTATTTGCAATCATGTATATGTTTCGTCCAATGGCATTATGTTGCCATTAATTTTTGTCCATTTCATGAGAGCTTTCCCTTACATCACTCTCTATCGTCCTCCAGGCACATGGTCGTAACCTCCTCTCCATCGACTTCGACCGCAACACTCGGACAGAGAAGATCTACGACGACCACCGCAAGTTCACGCTCCGCATCATGTACGACGCGCAGGGCCGTCCCGCCATGTGGTTGCCTAGCAGCAGCCTGGCGGTGGTGAATGTGTCATACTCAACCACGGGTCAGCTGGTGGGGCTGCAGAGGGGCAGTATGAGCGAGAGGACAGAGTTTGACCCTCAGGGACGTATTCTGTCACGGTCGTTCATAGATGGCAAGGTGTGGAGCTATAGTTATCTGGATAAGGTGAGGACATAGCACTGTTTGGTACTTTTACTGGTACTGGTACTGTTACTGGTACAGGTACTGGTACCGTTACTGTTACTGGTACAGGTATTGGTACTTTTATTGATACTGTTACTGTTACCGGTACTGGTACTTTTACTGATACTGTTACTGGTACTGGTACTGTTACCGGTACTGTTGCTATCATCTGTGTGGAGCTACAGCCACCTGGATAGAGTGCGTGCATCATAGCACCTGTAGCAGGGATAGTAAAAACAGGCTGGTTGTGAGAAGTGAAAAGTGCATAAAATGATGCTATTGGTGATGATGATGACTTATGTTCCCTCTTCCTCCTCTCTCCCTCCTTCTCTCCCTCCTTCTCTCTCTCCAGTCCATGGTCCTTCTCCTGCAGAGCCAGAGACAGTACATATTTGAGTTTGACGCCTCGGGGCGCGTCACGGCCGTCACCATGCCTAGTGTAGCTCGCCACACCATGTCCACCCACGTCTCTATCGGTTACATCCGCAACACCTACAACCCTCCAGAGAGCAACGCCTCCATCATCCATGACTTCAGCGAAGACGGCCGCCCCAAGGCCACCCACTACCTCGGCACCGGCCGACGTGTCCTCTACAAGTACGGCAAGCTGGCCAAGCTAGCTGAGATCCTCTACGACAGCACCGTGGTGACGTTCGGTTACGACGAGACAGCTGGGGTGCTGAAGATGGTGAACTTACAGAGCGGCGGGTTCTCCTGTACGATACGTTACCGTAAGATGGGTCCGCTGATCGACAAGCAGATCTACCGGTTCAGTGAAGAGGGGATGGTGAATGCTAGGTTTGACTACACATACCATGACAACAGCTTCCGTATTGCTAGTATGAAGCCAGTCATCAGTGAGACTCCTCTGCCTGTGGACCTCTACCGCTATGACGAGATCTCTGGAAAGGTGGGTAGAAAACTATACTACTAACCCTAGTTCCAACCACAACCCTAACCCTAGCTTCAACCCCAACCCTCAACACTAACTCTAAACCTAGCTTCATGTCCACATCCTGGTTCAACCCTAACCCTTAACCCTAGCCCTCAACTCCAGCCAAAATCCAAACTAACCATAGCTCCAGCCACAACTGTAAACCTAGCTCCAGCCACAACCTTAAACCTAGCTCCAGCCACAACCTTAAACCTAGCTCCAGCCACAACCCTAACTCTAGCCCTCAACACTAGCTCCAGCCACAACCCTAACCCTAGCTCCAGCCACAAACCTAGCTCCAGCCACAACCCTAACCCTAACCCTAGCTCCAGCCACAACCCTAATCCTAGCTCCAGCCACAACCCTAACCCTGACCCTAGCTCCAGCCACAACCCTAACCCTAGCTCCAGCCACAACCCTAACCCTAGCTTCAGCCACAACCCTAACCCTAGCTCCAGCCACAAGCCTAACCTTAGCTCCAGCTCCAGCCACAACCCAAACCCTAACCCTAGCTCCAGCCACAACCCTAACCCTAGCTCCAGCTCTAGCCACAACCCTAAACCTAGCTCCAGCTCCAGCCACAACCCAAACCCAAACCTAACTCCAGCCACAACCCAACCCAACCCATTGCAGGATGTCAGTTACAGTTGATAGACTGAGCATAAATCATTTATACTGGACTATCCAGTTAAAGTGGGACCTAGACCCTCTGTACAATATTTGACTTAACTCTTGACTGTTGTCTTGGCTACAGGTGGAACACTTTGGGAAGTTTGGTGTGATCTACTATGACATCAACCAGATCATAACCACTGCTGTGATGACCCTCAGCAAGCACTTCGACACCCACGGGCGCATCAAGGAGGTGCAGTACGAGATCTTCAGGTCCCTGATGTACTGGATGACGGTGCAGTACGACAGTATGGGACGGGTGGTGAAGCGAGAGCTGAAGATTGGACCGTATGCCAACACAACACAGTATCGCTATGAGTATGACGGGGACGGACAGCTCAGCGGGGTGAAGGTAGGAGATCTGACTTGACCAGTGTGATACTAGTCCTGCAGTAGTTGAGCACCAAATCACAATCCTAGAAGATTACTACAGACCCCTTCCTGAAACATTGGGCTTGATTAAATGTTGGTTTTCATTGCAAATACAGAGAACATTTTTCCTTTTCACTTTACACTTCAGTTTTTGATTCTCCTACGTTGACTTACCTGATTTAAGCTGTCGTAGCGTTGACTATCATTAAATGTGAAGACTGTATATTATCAAATCAATTCTCTGTGTGTAATTTAATTACGCGATTAAACTAATCATGTAACTTTAATTATCAAGTCGGGGCACCACGGGAAAAAAATGTTTATAGAGTGTGAATTTCCAGAATATAACTCTTCAGATATTTTCCTATATTATCAATTACAGTCACTTATTAATGTATTATTACCTCATCAGTCATATTCTGAATGTCGCAAACCCTAGCCTAGATCATGAATCAGCGATATACAAATTGGCTTAATTATTTATTTACTTAAACTTAATCAATCACAGAATTACATAAACACACACACATTGGTTACTGACATGATAGAAAAGTCCCTAGTGAGCTAAGCCAATATGATGGCTTAATAGACAAAGGAAAGGGGTGCGTTCCCCAGAAGTCCCAAGGTCTTTTTCGTGGTTGTAGTTGTTATAATGGATACTTCCGAGTACCATTCGGAAATGTTCTTAGAACGGATCTGGTTACCAGACTAAAGTATTTAAATAGCTGCAGCCTGAATAATTGTTCTTTAGTTTGTAGATGTATTAGCCATTTCAACGTGGGGACCTCGTCCCTGCGTTTTTTACTCTTGTTGAGTTGCCAACCATTTCAACATATAGCTACTGCTTCGTGTTTTCTGAACTTGTCCTTTGGTAAAGTTGTAGTTTAAACCACTTCACACACCAGCTACACCTGGCATGTTTAGGTCTCTAGAGTGATAGCCCTTCCAACGTGGGGACCTCGTCCCGGCGTTATCTTGACTCTAGTTTAAATTGCCAACCATTTCAACATCTAGCGACAGCTCCGTATTTTCTAGTCTAATGTACATTTTGTTGGAAGTGGATTTTATACTAGAGTAGAAAAGGGGGCATTTCCATGACACAGATGTAAATGTCTGTACTCACGGGGTGTGGCCACTGACTAGTTAAAACTTCATATCTAAACAAGTATCTCATTTAGAAGGCCAACATCACATTACATCTTCTCACAAATAGTTTCATATTTATTCATATACATTCCACAACATGTAGATGTACATCTGATATATACATTGTGAAAGCTCTTAAAGTTACAATGTTTCCGTTATAACATCTTTAATGATATCACCACACAGTAAAGGTTGGACATGATTATTGTTTAAATACCCACAAACCATTCCAAATGGTTGGAATACAGAAATATTGTTACTTTAGAAAACCTTTTGAGGTTACCGTACTGCTTTCTTTGTAGTAACAAAGGGATTCTCTCATCTTGGCAGAGTGGGGAAAGGAGTTTCTGTATTTACAACCGCCATAAAACAGCCGACTTCCCGTTCTCCCCCTCTACGAGAGAAAGCACGCTGTATAGAGGACCCACTGTAACCTGATCCTTCAGAGTTATGACAAAGCCCTTGGTTCCTATAAGGAGCATAGGCCGTTGATTTGTCTACTCACCTTTGGTATTAAAGAGATGACTTCAGGTTTGGTTTTAAAGAGATGACTTCGGCCTCCCGAGTGGCACGTTGGTCTAAGGCACTGCATCGCAGTGTTAGCTGTGCCACTAGAGATCCCGCGACCGAGAGACCCATTGGGCAGCGCACAATTGGCCCAGCATCATCTGGGTTAGGGGAGGGTTTGGCAAGCAGGGACGTTCTTGTCCCATCGCGCACTAGTGACTTCTATGACGGGCCGGGCGCAATGCACGCTGACACAGTTGCCAGGTGTACGGTGAATCCTCCGACACATTGGTGAGGCTGGCTTCCGGGTTAAACAGGCATTGTGTCAAGAAGCAGTGTGGCTTGGCTGGGTTTGTGTTTCGGAGGACGCACGGCTCTTGACCTTCGCCTCTCCTGAGTCCGTATGGGAGTTGCAGCGATGGGACAAGACCGTAACTACCATTTGGATACCACGAAATTGGAGAGAAAAAGGGGTATACTTTTTTAAAATAGAAAATACAAAAAAGAATAAAGAGATGACTTCAGGTTTGGTATTAAAGAGATGACTTCAGGTGTGTCAAAGTTCTTTTCATTCTCTATGCCTCCAGGTGAACGACTGGTCCACGTGGCGCTACAGCTACGACCTGAACGGTAACCTGCACCTCCTCAACCCCGGGAACAGCGCCCGCCTCACGCCGCTCCGCTACGACCTCCGAGACCGCATCACACGCCTGGGTGACGTTCAGTACCGTCTGGATGAGGACGGCTTCCTGAGCCAGCGAGGCTCGAATGTCTTTGACTACAACTCCAAGGGCCAGCTCCTTAGAGCATATAACAAGCTACCGGGAGGCTGGAGCGTCCAGTACCGCTATGACGGACTGGGCAGGAGAGTGTCCACTCGGACCAGTCTGGGACAACACCTCCAGTTCTTTTACGCTGATCTGAACCACCCGGCTAGAGTCACACATATATTTAACCACTCCAGTTCAGATATCGCTTCACTGTACTATGACTTGCAGGTAGGCTACCAGATTATTAGAGAAACGTGTGTTCATCAACAGGCTACATGTGCTAAATACTGTTCATCGTGATTGTCTTATGACCTTGTTATCATTGTCATATAACCAAGTTGTTGTGATGCTATCATTACAGAGTATATCACATAACTATTATCACACATTAATGGTGATGTCACCATCTCTGACTTATTGTGATATAGCCTAACTGAGTCAGGGATACTATCATTATTTAACTTATTGGGATATAGCCTAACTGAGTCAGGGATACTATCATTATTTAACTTATTGGGATATAGCCTAACTGAGTCAGGGATACTATCATTATTTAACTTATTGGGATATAGCCTAACTGAGTCAGGGATACTATCATTATTTAACTTATTGGGATATAGCCTAACTGAGTCAGGGATACTATCACTATTTAACTTATTGGGATATAGCCTAACTGAGTCAGGGATACTATCATTATTTAACTTATTGGGATATAGCCTAACTGAGTCAGGGATACTATCATTATTTAACTTATTGGGATATAGCCTAACTGTGTCAGGGATACTATCATTATTTAACTTATTGGGATATAGCCTAACTGAGTCAGGGATACTATCATTATTTAACTTATTGTGATATAGCCTAACTGAGTCAGGGATACTATCATTATTTAACTTATTGGGATATAGCCTAACTGAGTCAGGGATACTATCATTATTTAACTTATTGGGATATAGCCTAACTGTGTCAGGGATACTATCATTATTTAATTTATTGGGATATAGCCTAACTGAGTCAGGGATACTATCATTATTTAACTTATTGTGATATAGCCTAACTGAGTCAGGGATACTATCATTATTTAACTTATTGGGATATAGCCTAACTGAGTCAGGGATACTATCATTATTTAACTTATTGGGATATAGCCTAACTGACTCAGGGACACTATCATTACTTTAATCTCATAATTATTATCACCCAGTTATGGTGACGTGACTGTCTGTGAGTTATGGTGGCGTGACTGTCTGTGAAGTGACTGTCTGAGTTATGGTGACGTGACTGTCTGTGAGTTATGGTGATGGGAGTTATGGTGATGTGACTGTCTGTGAAGTGACTGTCTGAGTTATGGTGACTGTCTGTGAGTTATGGTGACGTGACTGTCTGTGAGTTATGGTGACGTGACTGTCTGAGTTATGGTGATGGGAGTTATGGTGAAGTGACTGTCTGTGAAGTGACTGTCTGAGTTATGGTGACGTGACTGTCTGAGTTATGGTGATGGGAGTTATGGTGAAGTGACTGTCTGTGAAGTGACTGTCTGAGTTATGGTGACTGTCTGTGAGTTATGGTGATGTGACTGTCTGTGAAGTGACTGTCTGAGTTATGGTGACTGTCTGTGAGTTATGGTGACGTGACTGTCTGTGAGTTATGGTGACGTGACTGTCTGAGTTATGGTGATGGGAGTTATGGTGAAGTGACTGTCTGTGAAGTGACTGTCTGAGTTATGGTGACTGTCTGTGAGTTATGGTGACGTGACTGTCTGTGAGTTATGGTGACGTGACTGTCTGTGAGTTATGGTGACGTGACTGTCTGAGTTATGGTGATGGGAGTTATGGTGAAGTGACTGTCTGTGAAGTGACTGTCTGAGTTATGGTGACTGTCTGTGAGTTATGGTGACGTGACTGTCTGTGAGTTATGGTGACGTGACTGTCTGAGTTATGGTGATGGGAGTTATGGTGAAGTGACTGTCTGTGAAGTGACTGTCTGAGTTATGGTGACGTGACTGTCTGTGAGTTATGGTGATGTGACTGTCTGTGAGTTATGGTGACGTGACTGTCTGTGAGTTATGGTGATGGGAGTTATGGTGAAGTGACTGAGTTATGGTGAAGTGACTGTCTGAGTTATGGTGACGTGACTGTCTGTGAGTTATGGTGACGTGACTGTCTGTGAGTTATGGTGACTGTCTGTGAGTTATGGTGTAAAGCCTATACTGCTTCCCCTCAGGGTCATCTGTTTGCTATGGAGGTGAGTAGTGGAGAGGAGTATTACATCGCCTCAGACAACACAGGAACGCCACTGGCTGTCTTCAGCAGCAACGGACAGATGATCAAACAGGTAATCATGATGACAGTAATAATAATACTACTAATGATTGTTAAATATCTCAAGGCCCATTATCCACATGTTAAGATAAGCCAAGATAAGTTAGTACTTGATGTCCAGAGAGGTCAATTTGATTATTCAAATAAACAATACAAAAATGGACAAATAAACCAACTTTGTCTTTCCTAATTGCCCCAGAGGGGATAAAGTTGTAGTGAATTGAAGTGAAACATGCGCCTGTGTTTGTTGTGACCTCCAGGTGCAGTACACAGCGTACGGGGAGGTGTACCTGGACTCTAACCCAGAGTTCCAGCTGGTGGTTGGCTTCCATGGTGGTCTCTATGACACCCTGACCAAGCTGGTCCACTTCACCCAGAGGGACTATGACGTCCTGGCAGGCCGCTGGACCTCGCCAGACTATGCCAGCTGGCCCAAGATCGGCAAGGACCCTGCACCCTTCAACCTGTACATGTTCAAGAACAACAACCCCCTCAGCGACGTGTTGGACATCAAGAACTACGTCACAGGTAGAGCGTCTTTGGATCCTTGAAAAGCGCTTTATAAAACCCATGCATCATTGTTACTGAAGGTAAAGGAGAGAGAGCTGAGTGGGTGGCGTTGTGTTATCATTGTCAATCTGTACTTCTCTTTCTTTATTTTTCATTCATTCTGTTTTCTTTGCTCCCAGACGTGAAGAGTTGGCTGGTGATGTTTGGTTTCCAGCTCAGTAACATCATTCCAGGGTTCCCCCGTCACACCCTCTACTTCGTAGACCCTCCCTACGAGCTGCAGGCCAGCCAGGACTGTGAGAACGGACAGGTGAGAAGGCCTGGGACAGCCGAGAAAGCCTGGGACAGCCGAGAAGGCCTGGGACAGCCTACAGCTCCATTGCACTATATTGATTATATTGAGCCAAATGCGGCCTGCTATTATAGATAAACGGTCCTCTCTCTTTCTCTCAGTGTCGGATGCCAATTAGATGCGACATTGAATACAAAATCAGTAATATGAACCTTCAATGATTACAGTGAAATCTGGACATGAATAGATGAGCTGTAAACCAGACAGTATAAGTGCATCCTCATCTGCATTCTTCTGCTTGACCAGTGACCTTTAACCTCTCTCCTACCCCTGTCTCTCTTGTAGCTGATAACGGGGGTGCAGCAGGCAGCGGAGCGCCACAACCAAGCCTTCATGGCCCTGGAGGGACGGCTCCTTAACAAGGACCCCCGCGACCGCCGCGACAAGCCCGGACACTGGTTCGGCACATCAACGCCCATCATCGGCCGGGGAGTGATGCTAGCATTGAAGGAAGGACGTGTGGTGGCGGCAGTTAGCTCCATGGCAACCGACGACAGCCGAAAGGTGTCCCTGGTCCTCAACAGCGCCATCTACCTGGATGGAACGCACTACACGCAGGATGGATGTGACTGTCACTACTTCGTTAAAGTCGGTTCGGCCGATAGTGATCTACTGGTGCTGGGGCTGACCAGCGGACGCATGGCGCTGGAGAGTGGGATCAACGTGACTGTGAGCGGGAGGTCGCGGCGTGGCGCCACAGTGGAGTTTGCGGTGCAGTCATTAGCCCTCAGCGTGCGGTATGGGCTAGCGCTGGACGTGGTGGACGAGGAGAGGGTGAGGCTGCTGGAACTAGCCCGGCAGAGGGCCCTGGCTGGGGCCTGGCTGAGGGAGCAGCAGAGGGCCAAAGATGGGAAGGAGGGGAGCCGGCTGTGGACGGAGGGAGAGAAGCAACAGCTGCTGACCGCGGGGAGGGTACAGGGGTACGACGGGTATTATGTTCTACCTGTGGAACAGTACCCAGAACTGGCTGACAGCAGCACCAACATCCAGTTCCTGAGACAGAACGAGATGGGCAAGAGGTAACAGCCCACCTGGACTGGGATGGAGGACTGGCTGACTCTTTCTCTCTCTCTCAATGACTCTCCTCCTCCCCTTCTCCTCCTCCTCCCTTTCATCCCCTCTTCCTAGTTACTAGTTCCTTCCTCTCTTCGCTCCCCCCCTCCCTGCCTTCTCCTCCTTTCCCCTCCAACCCCACAGAAAACAAACCAACAAACGGGGTTTCTCACTGAACGCTGCAGGGACTTTTGAAAAGAAGAATATACTAGAATTTTTTTTTTTTTTTACTTTTTCTGCCAAGGGCAAAACATCTAACATTTAGACAGAAGTTTATTTTATTTGTATTTTTTGTTGATGTTGAAAACAGACAGGTGAAAGGCACTCATGAACCTTGAAAAACAAACTGTTGCATAATAACTAAGATACCCCTTTTTAAAAAATAAATCAATATTTTCACCCATATTTTTGGGGTCACTATGAGGGCGTAATGACAGACTCTGAACTGATGGTGGCGCTCTGTTGTGCTGGGTGCTCTGATAAGGGCCTGCCTCTGAAATGAACTTGTAGAGCAAAGGGACCAATAGGGAGACAGAGCCACCACAGGGCCCGGCCAATCACAACACTGATCGGAAGAGAAAATCACCAACGGCAACAAGCACCGCAGCTTAGGGACGTAAAATGGAGTAAAACGATGAGTCATCTCACTGTCTCAGGCCTCCCATTCTCCACCACAGAACTGTTCTTAGCTACTGCAGCAACATATCCTAGCAACCAACACTCACACCACTGAGATCCTTTAAAAGACTTCAAACTAAAGAAAACAAAAACTTTTTAGACACACATAAGTTGGAGGAATTTTTTTGTATATTTGCGGATATCATAAATAGTATCACAAGGTTTTATTTTGAAATTGGTGAGATTATCATACTACTGTAATAGCTCCACATGTGTCAGACTATTACACCACAGTTCAGAGTACTACACAACAGTTCAGAGTATTACAGTTCAGAGTATGATACTACAGATCAGACTACTACAATACAGTTCAGACTACTACAGTTCAGACTATTATAGTACTGTTCAGAATACTACACTACAAAGTACTACACAAAAGTTCAGACTACTACAGTTCAGACTATTATAGTACTGTTCAGAATACTACACTACAGTTCAGACTACTACAGAACAGTTCAGACTACTACAGTTCAGACTATTATAGTACTGTTCAGAATACTACACTACAGTTCAGAGTACTACAGTTCAGACTATTATAGTACTGTTCAGAATACTACACTACAGTTCAGACTACTACACAATAGTTCAGACTACTACAGTTCAGACTATTATAGTACTGTTCAGAATACTACACTACAGTTCAGAGTACTACACTACAGTTAAGACTACTACAATATTGTTCAGACTACTACAATACAGTTCAGACTACCACAGTTCAGACTACTATACTACAGTTCAGACTACTACACTACAGTTAAGACTACTACAATATTGTTCAGAATACTACACAACAGTTCAGACTACTACAGTTCAGACTACTATACTACAGTTAAGACTACTACAATATTGTTCAGACTACTACAATACAGTTCAGACTACCACAGTTCAGACTACTATACTACAGTTCAGACTACTACAGTTCAGACAACTACACTACAGATCAGACTACTACAATGCAGATCAGACTACTACAGTTCAGAGTTCAGACTACTACACAACAGTTCCGACTACTACAGTTCAGACTATTATAGTACTGTTCAGAATACTACAATACAGTTCAGACTACTGCAGAACAGTTCAGACTACTACAGTTCAGACTATTATAGTACTGTTCAGAATACTAAACTACAGCTCAGACTACTACAGAACAGTTCAGACTACTACAGTTCAGACTATTATAGTACTATTCAGAATACTACAATACAGTTCAGACTACTGCAGAACAGTTCAGACTACTACAGTTCAGACTACTGCACTACAGTTCAAACTACTATACTACAGTTCAGACTATTATACTACAGTTCAGACTACTACAATACAGTTCAGACTACTACACTACAGTTCAGACTATTATACTACAGTTCAGACTACTATACTGCAGTTCAGACTACTACAGTTCAGACTACTATACTACAGTTCAGACTACTATACTACAGTTCAGACTACTACAGCTCAGACTACTATACTACAGTTCAAACTACTATACTACAGTTCAGACTACTATACTACAGTTCAGACTACTACAGCTCAGACTACTATACTACAGTTCAAACTACTATACTACAGTTCAGACTACTATACTACAGTTCAGACTACTATACTACAGTTCAAACTACTATACTACAGTTCAGACTACTATACTACAGTTCAGACTACTATACTACAGTTCAGACTACTATACTACAGTTCAAACTACTATACTACAGTTCAGACTACTATACTACAGTTCAGACGACTACAGCTCAGACTACTACACTACAGTTCAAACTACTATACTACAGTTCAGACTATTATACCACAGTTCAGACTACTACAGTTCAGACTACTACACAACAGTTCAGACTACTATACTACAGTTCAGAATACTATACTGCAGTTCAGACTACTAATGTTCAGACGACAACAACAGTACAGTTCAGACTACTACAGTACAGTTCAGACTACTACAGTTCAGACTATTACACTGCAGTTCAGACTACTACAGCCCAGACTACTACACTACAGTTCAGACTACTACACTACAGTTCAGACTACTACACAACATTTCAGACTACTACAGCTCAGACTACTACACAACAGTTCAGACTACTATACTACAGTTCAGACTATTATACTACAGTTCAGACTACTGTACTACAGTTCAGACTTCTAATGTTCAGAATACTACACTACAGTTCAGACTACTATACTACAGTTCAGACTACTACAGTTCAGACTATTATACTACAGTTCAGACTACTATACTACAGTTCAGACAACTACATTACAGTTGAGACTACTACACTACATATCAGACTACTATACTACAGTTCAGACTACTACACTACAGTTCAGACTACTACAGTTCAGACTACTACAGTTCAGACTACTACACTACAGTTCAGACTACTATACTGCAGTTCAGACTACTACAATTCAGAATACTACAGTTCAGACTACTACAGTTCAGACTACTACACTACATATTTGACTACTATACTACAGTTCAGACTACTATACTACAGTTCAGACTTCTACAGTTCAGACTACTATACTACAGTTCAGACTACTATACTACAGGTCAGACTACTATACTATAGTTCAGACTACTACAGTTCAGAGTATTACACCACAGATGAGACTACTATATGACAGTTCAGACTACTACACTACAGTTCAGACTACTATACTGCAGTTCAGACTACTATACTACAGTTCAGACTACTATACTACAGTTCAGACTACTATACTACATTTCAGACTACTACACTACAGTTCAGACGACTATACTACAGTTCAGACTACTATACTACATATCAGACTACTAAACTACAGATCAGACTACTATACTACAGTTCAGACAACTACACTACAGTTGAGACTACTACACTACATATCAGACTACTATACTACAGTTCAGAGTACTACACTACAGTTCAGACTACTACAGTTCAGACTACTACACTACAGTTCAGACTACTATACTGCAGTTCAGACTACTACAATTCAGACTACTACACTACATATCAGACTAATATACTACAGTTCAGACTACTATACTACAGGTCAGACTACTATACTACAGTTCAGACTACTATACTACAGTTCAGACTACTATACTACAGTTCAGACTACTATACTACAGTTCAGACTACTACAGTTCAGAGTATTACACTACAGATGAGACTACTATATGACAGTTCAGACTACTACACTACAGTTCAGACTACTATACTGCAGGTCAGACTACTATACTACAGTTCAGACTACTACAGTTCAGAGTATTACACTACAGATGAGACTACTATATGACAGTTCAGACTACTACACTACAGTTCAGACTACTATACTGCAGTTCAGACTACTATACTACAGTTCAGACTACTATACTACAGTTCAGACTACTATACTGCAGTTCAGACTACTATACTACAGTTCAGACTACTATACTACAGTTCAGACTACTATACTACAGTTCAGACTACTACAGTTCAGAGTATTACACTACAGATGAGACTACTATATGACAGTTCAGACTACTACACTACAGTTCAGACTACTATACTGCAGTTCAGACTACTATACTACAGTTCAGACTACTACAGTTCAGAGTATTACACTACAGATGAGACTACTATATGACAGTTCAGACTACTATACTACAGTTCAGACTACTATACTACAGTTCAGACTACTATACTGCAGTTCAGACTACTATACTACAGTTCAGACTACTATACTACAGTTCAGACTACTATACTACAGTTCAGACTACTATAGTTCAGAGTATTACACTACAGATGAGACTACTATATGACAGTTCAGACTACTACACTACAGTTCAGACTACTATACTGCCGTTCAGACTACTATACTACAGTTCAGACTACTACAGTTCAGAGTATTACATTACAGATGAGACTACTATATGACAGTTTAGACTACTACACTACAGTTCAGACTACTATACTGCAGTTCAGACTACTATACTACAGGTCAGACTACTATACTACAGTTCAGACTACTACAGTTCAGAGTATTACACTACAGATGAGACTACTATATGACATTTCAGACTACTACACTACAGTTCAGACTACTATACTGCAGTTCAGACTACTTTACTACAGTTCAGACTACTACAGTTCAGAGTATTACACTACAGATGAGACTACTATATGACAGTTCAGACTACTACACTACAGTTCAGACTACTATACTGCAGTTCAAACTACTATACTACAGTTCAGACTACTATACTACAGTTCAGACTACTATACTACAGTTCAGACAACTACAGTTCAGACAACAACAGTACAGTTCAGACTACTACACTACAGTTCAGACTACTACACTACAGTTCAGACTACTACACAACATTTCAGACTACTACAGTTCAGACTATTATACTGCAGTTCAGACTACTACAGTTCAGAATACTATACTACAGTTCAGACTACTAATGTTCAGACTACTACAGTACAGTTCAGACTATTATACTACTGTTCAGACAACTACACTACAGTTCAGACTACTACACTACAGTTCAGACTACTATACTACAGTTCAGACTACTACACAACATTTCAGACTACTACAGCTCAGACTACTACACAACAGTTCAGACTACTACACTACAGTTCAGACTACTACACAACATTTCAGACTACTACAGCTCAGACTACTACACAACAGTTCAGACTACTATACAACAGTTCAGACTACTATACAACAGTTCAGACTACTATACTACAGTTCAGACTACTATACTGCAGTTCAGACTACTTTACTACAGTTCAGAGTATTACACTACAGATGAGACTACTATATGACAGTTCAGACTACTACACTACAGTTCAGACTACTATACTGCAGTTCAGACTACTATACTACAGTTCAGACTACTATACTACAGTTCAGACTACTATACTGCAGTTCAGACTACTATAATACAGTTCAGACTACTATACTACAGGTCAGACTACTATACTACAGTTCAGACTACTACAGTTCAGAGTATTACACTACAGATGAGACTACTATATGACAGTTCAGACTACTACACTGCAGTTCAGACTACTATACTACAGTTCAGACTACTATACTACAGTTCAGACTACTATACTGCAGTTCAGACTACTATACTACAGTTCAGACTACTATACTACAGTTCAGACTACTATACTACAGTTCAGGGTGTTACGTATAGTAGCGGTAGAAGCAGTAGTTGTGTATGTTTCAGTCGCAGTAGAATTGTGAAACTTTCACCAAGGCACTTCTGTACAGAAACAATCTAAAAACACCTACCATACACTAAGTCCAGAATGCATACAGAACTAGTATTATCAAAACCTATTTATTTTATTTTATTATTTTTACATGTATTTATTATTTGTAGTACTAAATGACAATCATGAAGGGAGTCACTAGTTTTATCGAAGAGGACATTACGTTTATTTTATTTGTTCAATATGTTTTTGTTGTTGTATTAATTAAAACATTTGCTCCCAGAGCAAATAATAGTCACACTCCAAAATAATAGTTTATGTAATAAAATTGTTTAAAAAATGGTTTATTCTTTAAATAAAGTCATTCAACTGTGAAAATTGTTTTTTTTATATATATCTGGATGTACAGTGTATAGACTTACCTTTATGCAGCAGCAGCACAGTAGAATATTGTTCAGAATATCCAGTTTTATATTTCTATTGAGGAAGTGGCTTGTAACGTGCTAACCTTTAGCTGGTATTACCTACTCTAGAGTTGTGTGACTCTAATCATATCTATTATCCCAATATCTACAATATCAATCCCCAGTTCTAGATCCCAAAAAGCGTAGAAGTGGATTGATTCATGTCACTGTGAAGAGGCTCGTTCAGTACTGGATGTCATAATGTACCAAATCAGTATTATTGATTAATAATAATAATAGTAAGGAAGGAATGACAATGATTCTTATACACTGAAAAGAGACTCTTCTGAGAACCTTATCAATAAAAAGTAATTGTTTACTTCATTTATTGGCGTCAAGTTTTATTTTCCTCTTTACTGGGGGCTCATACTTGCGAACATTAGAATAAGTTGACATTTTTCTCCGGCTCTCAGCCAATTAAAATCGTTGACGTAGTTGCACATGATCAAACGCTGCATATTAGCTTTTCTCATCAAATAACCTGCTATTTTAAACTGATCCAGCTGGCAGTGATTATTTCCTGTAACAAATTCCGCATCAGCCTATCAAAGATCTTAAACTTTATATCCACCAAGCAGAGGGATATTTTAAACCTCCAAATTCAAGGTTTCCTTTCGTTCCTCTTGGTCGGTCTCAAGGGTTAGAGTGCGGTATCATCACGGTATCTCTGTGCATTGAAATTGCCATCGATAAAATTCAATTGTGTTCCTTGTCTGTAGCTTATGCCTGCCGATACCGTAGCCCCACCTCCACCATGGGGCACTCTGTTCACAACGTTGACATCAGCAAACCACTCGTCCACACAATGCCATACACGCTGTCTGCCATCTGCCCTGTACAGTTGAAACGGGGATTCCTCTGTGAAGAGCATACTGCTCCAGCATGCCAGTGGCCATCGAAGCTGAGCGTTTGCCCACTAAAGACGGTTACGATGCCGGACTGCAGTCAGGTCAAGACTCTGGTGAGGACAATGAGCATGCAGAGGAGCTTCCCTGAGACGGTTTCTGACAGTTTGTGCAGAAGTTCTTCGGTTGTGCAAACCCACAGGTTCATCAGCTGTCCGAGTGGCTGGTCTCAGATGATTCCGCAGATGAAGAAGGCAGATATGGAGGTCCTGGTTACACGTGGTCTGCGGTTGTGAGGCCGTACTCTCAAATTCTCTAAAACAACTTTGGAGGCGGTTTATGGTAGAGAAATTAACATTACATTATCTGGCAACAGCTCTGGTGGACATTCCTGCAGTCAGGTGGGTGGATTATCTTGGCAACGGAGAAATGCTCACTAACAGGGATGTAGACAAATTTGTGGACAACATTTGAGAGAAATAAGCTTTTTGTGCTTTTGGAACATTTTCTGTGATCTTTTATTTCAGCTCATGAAACATGGGACCAACACTTTACATATTGCGTTTATATTTTTGTTCAGTATAATATAGCCTATAATAACGACAATGATTTATGTAACAGTGCCAGTAGCCTATGTGTTGCCTGCAGGAAGGGCAACAAGAAGCTCCTCATTATGTATTCGTAATCTTCATTTACAAGGTTTTGCCTGCAATTCTTTTCTCAAAATACTAACACAATAAACGTAATTCTACATTTCAAAGGGGGGTTAAAACTTGTGAGATTTGAACCGTTGTCACAATCTGCGACAATTACGTGGAGTTCGACACACGACACAAAAAACGATTTGACTAGACGGTCAAACGGTTGCTTAGATTATCATAATGTGGGGTTGGAGATTAGCGAGTAATATACTCGGAAGCGGTGGATGGTGTGCACGCCTCCTGAGTCGGACTAGAAGTCCACTCCGAATATCTCTTCTCCGCCGGCGGCGTCTTGGAGAAACCTCTGGGATGAGTTCAATTGTCCTGGGGGGTACGAACAAAGTATCTAATTCGGGAAAGTCGTATTCTTGGTCGGTGTCACATTCTGACCATAGTTCTTGTGTGTTTTACTTGTTTTAGTGTTGGTCAGGACGTGAGCTGGGTGGGCATTCTATGTTGTGTGTCTAGTTTGTCTGTTTCTATGTTTGGCCTAATATGGTTCTCAATCAGAGGCAGGTGAGCTGCCATTAGTCCGGAGCTGCCCTTCAGCCCGGAGCTGCCCTTCAGTCCGGAGCTGCCCCTCTGTCCTGAGCTACCTCTCTGTCATAAGCTACCTCTCTGTCATGAGCTGTCCCTCAGTCCGGAGGAGTTTCCTCAGTCTAGTGGGGACCTTTGTGAAGGTTCCTAGGCCAAGGTCGGCGGCGAGGGTCGCCACTCAAAGGACGCTAAGGAGGGGGACAAAGACAATGGTGGAGTGGGATCCTCGTCCAGCGCCGGAGCCGCCACCGCGGACAGATGCCCACCCAGACCCTCCCCTAGAGTTTTAGGTGGTGCATTCGGAGTCCGCACCTCAGGAGGGGGGTACTGTCACATTCTGACCATAGTTCTTGTGTGTTTTACTTGTTTTAGTGTTGGTCAGGATGTGAGCTGGGTGGGCATTCTATGGTGTGTGTCTAGTTTGTCTGTTTCTATGTTTGGCCTAATATGGTTCTCAATCAGAGGCAGGTGTTTTGTGTTGTCTCTGATTGGGAATCATATTTAGGTGGCTTGTTTTGTGTTGGGGTTTGTGGGTGGTTGTCTTCTGTCTTTGTGTTCTGCACCAGATAGGACTGTCTCGGTTTTCACGTTTGTTATTTAGATTTTTGTATAGTGTTCACGTTATCGTCTCTTTGTTTATTAAACATGTTGAACACTAGCCGTGCTGCATTTTGGTCCTCTCCTTCACCAACGGAAGAAAACCATTACAGTCGCAATAATGATGCTCTTATATCCAAAAGTTATTTCCCGGCTGTATGTAATAACACATAAAACGTTCTGGCCTAATAATGTAAGAAATATCCACAAAAAAAATTCAAATACTGCAAAGTTGCTTAGGAGCTAGAGGCAGAGCTGCCATGTTTGTCTGCGTCATCTTACTTACGTAATGTTCAGTCTCTGGACAATAAAGTAGATGAGCTCAGGGCGAGGATCTCCTTCTAGATAGACATCAGGGACTGTAACATACTCTATTTCACAGAATCATGGCTCTCTCGGTATATAGTGTCCCCATCCATACAGCCAGCTGGGTTCTCAGTTCATCACGCAGACAGGAATAAAGAACTCTCCGGGAAGAAGAAAGGCGGTGGTATATGTTTCATGATTAACTACTCATGGTGTGATTGTGATAACATACAGAAACTCAAATCCTTTTGTTCACCCGACCTAGACTACCTCACAATCAAATCTTAACCATATTACCTCCCAAGATAATTATCTTCGGGTTATAGTCACAGTCACGTATATTCCCCCAAGCCGATACCACGACGGCCCTCAAGGAACTACACTGTAAACGACATATCCTGAGGCCGCATTTATTGTAGCTGAGGATTTTAACAAGACAAATTTGAGGAAAATGCTACCAAAGTTGTATCAACACATTGATTGTAGTACTCGCTCTGGAAAAAACACTAGTCCGCTGCTATTTACCCTTTCAAGATACCTACAAGGCCCTCCCCCGTCCTCCCTTTAGCAAATCAGATCACGACTCCATTTTGCTCCTCCCTTCCTATAGGCAGAAACTCAAACAGGAAGTACCCGTGCTAAGGTCTATTCAACGCTGGTCTGACAAATGATCACGCAGACTGGGATATGTTCCAGGTAGCCTCTGAGAATAACATTGACGTATAGACGGACACGGTGACTGAATTCATCAGGAAGTGTATAGGGGATGTTGTTCCCATGGTGACTAATAAAACCTATCCAAACCAGAAACTGTGGATAGATGGCAGAATTCGCACAAAACTGAAAGTGCGAACCACCACATTTAACCATGGCAAGGTGACTGGGAATATGGTTGAATACAAACAGTGTAGTTATTCCCTCTGTTAGGCAATCAAACAGGCAAAATCTCGGTACAGAGACAAAGTGGAGTGGCAAATTAACAGCTCATACACGAGACGTACATGCCAGGGTCTACAGACAATCACAGATTACAAAGGGAAAACCAGCCATGTCGCGGACACTGACGTCCTGCTCCCAGACAAGCTAAACACCTTCATCCGCTTTGAGGATAACATAGTGCCACCGACGCTGCTCACTCCCAAGGAGTGTGGGTTCTCGTTCTCCTTGGCCAATGTAAGTAAGACATTTAAGCGTGTTAACCCTCACAAGGCTGCCGGCCCAGATGGCATCCTTAGCCGTGTCCTCAGAGCATGCTCAAACCAGCTGGCTGGAGTGTTTATGGACATATTCAATCTCTCCCTATCCCAGTCTGCTGTCCCCACATGCTTCAAGATGGCCACCATTGTTCCTGTTCCCAGGAAAGCAAAGGTAACTGAACTAAATGACTATCGCCACGTAGCACTCACTTCTGTCATCATTAAGTACTTTGAGAGGCTACTTAAGGATCATGTCACTTCTACCTTACCTGACACCTTAGACCCACTTTGCTTACTGCCCCAATAGGTCCACAGACAATGCAATCGCCATTGCACTGCACACTGCCTTATCCCATCTGGACAAGAGGGATACCTACGTCAGAATATTGTTTATTGACTATAGCTCAGCCTTCAACACCATAGTACCCTCCAAGCTCATCATTAAGCTTGGGGCCCTGGGTCTGATTCCAGTCCTGTGCAACTGGGTCCTGGACTTCCTGACGGGCCGCCCCCAGGTGGTGAAGGTAGGAAACAACACCTCCACTTCGCTGATCCTCAACACAGGGGCCCCACAAGGGTGCGTACGCAGCCCTCCCCTGTACTCCCAGTTCACCCAAGACTATGTGGCCCCGCACGCCTCCAACTCAATCATCAAGTTTGCAGACGACACAACCATAGTAGTAACAATGATGAGACAGCCTACTGGGAGGAGGTGAGGACCCTGGCGGAGTAGTGCCAGGAAAATAACCTCTCCCTCAACGTCAACAAAACGAAGGAGCTGATCATGGACTTCGGGAAACAGCAGAGGGAGTACGCCCCTATCCACATAGACTGGACCACAATGGAGAAGGTGAAAAGCTTCAAGTTCACTGACAATCTGAAATGTTCCACCCACACAGACAGAGTGGTGAAGAAGGCGTATTAGTGCCTCTTCAACCTCAGGAGGCTGAAGAAATTCGACTTGGCCCCTAAGACCCTCACATACGTTTACAGATGCACAATTGAGATCATCCTGCCGGGCTGTATCACAACCTGGTACGGCAACTGCACCACCCGCAACCGCAGGGCTCTCCAGAGGGTGGTGCGGTCTGCACAACGTATCACCGGTGGCAAACCACCTGCCCTCCAGGACACCTACACCACCCGATGTCACAGGAAGGCCAAAAAGATAATCAAGGACATCAACCACCCGAGCACTGCCTGTTCACACCGCTATCATCCAGAAGGCGAGGTCAGTACAGGTGCATCAAAGCTAGGACCGAGAAACTGAAAAACAGCTTCTATCTCAAGGCCATCAGACTGTTAAATAGCCATCAATAGCCGGCTACCACCCGGTTACTCAACCCTGTACCTTAGAGGCTGCTGCCCCATATACATAGACATTGAATCACTGGCCACTTTAATAATGGAACACCAATCACTTTAATAATGTTTACATAATGCTTTACTCATCTCATATGTATATACTGTATTCTATTCTACTGTATTTTAGTCAATGCCACTCTGACATTACTCATCCCAATATTTATATATATCTTAATTCCATTTGTATATTGTTGTGAATTGTTAGATACTACTGCACTGTTGGAGCTAGGAACACAAGCATTTCACTACACCTGCAATACCATCTGTGAAATATGTGTATGTGACCAATAAAATCTGATTTGATTGATTTAACAAGGACCCTTTCATGAACAAGTTTTGGATCGCGTTGAACTACGTCTACGATTTCAATTGTCTAATACGGAATTTGAGCCGAATATAATCACAGCCAGTTGTACAGGTTAGCATAGGGCTATGTCTGCCAGATTATCTGATGGGAACAGCTAACATAGGGGAGAATTCCGACACGAGTTAAGAGCGCGTAAATAGAACGTAATTCTCTTTTTATGCACCTTTCTCTCTATGCGTATTCTGACCTTGAATTAAAGCATGATATTCACCCGCTATACATTGGGTGTGGCGATCAAATGAAGGTTTGTTTGTCTACAGATACGCTGTATTCTGACCTTGAATTAAAGCATGATATTCACCCGCTATACATTGGGTGTGGCGATCAAATGAAGGTTTGTCTGTCTACAGATACGCTGTATTCTGACCTTGACTTAATTCCCTCGTAATTCCAACACTTTTACACGCAATAAAACAATGAATAAGGTTGAGAAACCTGTTGGTTCAAAGTGGAAAAAACATTTCTAATAGAAATGACACTGTTCTCCATACACTGTCATTTACAAATTGATAAGAGCTATTGATAAGAGCCAGGTAAATGATTAAACCGTTTGGATAAGGGGATTGTAAATATAACTGACAATTGCTTTAGATCTATTTTACCTTACGATCGCTGGAGACAAATGTGAAGCCAGTCACATGGCATAAAACTGAAGCTCATCAACAATATCACCTTTTCCACAGTGAAGTTTATGAAATGCTTCTATAGCCATGTGCACATGACAGTATGGCGCCAAACCTACCGAGTAGATTTCTAGAATGTTTTAATTGTATAACCAGTTAGGATTATTAGGTTGTATTTAGACTACTCTATAGACTACTGTCCAACCCCTACTGTACTCTTTTCTCACCTTCCAATATTTCATGGATTGAACAATTGAATATGGAAACTTTCAGGATGAATCAAACCACTCTATTTTTGATTCACCTATATATTTTGTGCATAAAGGCTATCCAACCTTTAATTATTATAAATAAAATATTTTGCTAACCTTAAATAATATAAATGTCACGCCCTGGCCATAGAGAGGCTTTATTCTCTATTTTGGTTAGGCCAGGGTGTGACTAGGGTGGGAATTCTAGTTTCTTTATTTCTATGTTTTCTATTTCTTTGTGTTTGGCCGGGTGTGGTTCTCAATCAGAGGCAGCTGTCTATCGTTGTCTCTGATTGAGAACCATAATTAGGCAGCCCTTTTTTACACCTGTCTTTGTGGGAAGTTGACTTTGTTTAGGGCACATAGCCTATAGCTTCACAGTTTGTTTTTGTAGTGTTTATTGTTTGGTTCGGTGTTTTTTTCCCCAAATAAAGAGAAAATGTACGCTCACCACGCTGCACCTTGGTGCTCTTCTGTTAACGGCCATGACAATAAAAGATCCACAAATTGGCCTTTGTGTATAGTTATATGGCTTTCATACATTGATCCCTAATATTCTGAACTGGTTTCTCTGTCGAGAAAATTCAAATGAAAAGGTACACCAAATTTAAAGGGATGGCTTTAGATAAATGTACTGAAAACACTATTGAATGAAAACTCCCCAAGAAAATATGTTGCCAGCAAGTGGGAGGGTTTTCAGCTGAGAAGTGAGTATGAAAGGTTTAACATTCCTAAGTCTGAACGCTATACAGCGTTTGATCATGTGCATCTACGCCAATGTTATTTGGCTGATACATATTTAGAGACCAAGAAAAAGAGTTCAATCCCTGCTATCACCTGTCTGCCTCCCCACTGGAGTTCAATCCCTGCTATAACCTGTCTGCCTCCCCACTGGGGTTCAATCCCTGCAATCACCCGTCAAATACACCTCCTGTCTGCCTTCCCACTGGGGTTCAAAACCTGTGTCCACCTCCTGTCTGACTCCCCACAGGGGTTAATCCCTGTGTCCACCTCCTGTCTGCCTCCCCACTGGAGTTAAATCCCTGCTATAACATGTCTGCCTTCCCACTGGAGTTCAATCCCTGCTATAACCTGTCTGCCTTCCCACTGAGGTTCAATCCCTGCAATCACCCGTCAAATCCACCTCCTGTCTGCCTCCCCACTGGGGTTCAATCCCTGTGTCCACCTCCTGTCTGCCTCCCCACTGGGGTTCATCCCTGCAACCACCTGTTAAATCCACCTTCCCACTGGGGTTCAATCCCTGCAATCATCCGTCAAATCCACCTCCTGTCTGCCTTCCCACTGGGGTTCAATCCCTGTGTCCACCTCCTGTCTGCCTTCCCACTGGGGTTCAATCCCTGTGTCCACCTCCTGTCTGCCTCCCCACTGGGGTTCAATCCCTGCAATCACCCGTCAAATCCACCTCCTGTCTTCCTCCCCACTGGGGTTCCATCCCTGCATCCACCTCCCCACTCCCCACCCAAGGTCACGGCAGTCCAAAGTGACTCGCCAGCCAAGGTCACGGCAGTCCAACTTGACTCCCCAGCCAAGGTCATGGCAGTTCAGCAGTATAAAAAGACTCGGATCTATCCTGGAACCAATTACTAACCATAGAAATCTATAAACACACTCACAACCTCTACTACAGTAAAACATACACCAGATACTACCTCTATGGTAAAACACACACCAGATACTACCTCTACAGTAAAACACACCCCAGATGCTACCTCTACAGTAAAACACACACCAGATACTACATCTACTGTAAAACACGAAAACACCAGATACTACCTCTACTGTAAAACACGAATACACCAGATACTACCTCTACTGTAAAACACACACCAGATACTACCTCCACTGTAAAACACACACCAGATACTACATCTACTGTAAAACACGAATACACCAGATACTACCTCTACTGTAAAACACACACCAGATACTACCTCCACTGTCAAACACACCAGATACTACCTCTACTGTAAAACACACACACCAGATACTACCTCCACTGTCAAACACACCAGATACTACCTCTACTGTAAAACACACACACACCAGATACTACCTCCACTGTAAAACACACACCAGATACTACCTCCACTGTAAAACACACACCAGACACTACCTCCACTGTAAAACACACACCAGATACTACCTCTACTGTAAAACACACACCAGATACTACCTCTACTGTAAAACACACACCAGATACTACCTCCACTGTAAAACACACACCAGATACTACCTCCACTGTAAAACACACACACACCAGATACTACCTCCACTGTAAAACACACACCAGATACTACCTCCACTGTAAAACACACACCAGACACTACCTCCACTGTAAAACACACACCAGATACTACCTCTACTGTAAAACACACATACACCAGATACTACCTCCACTGTAAAACACACACCAGATACTACCTCCACTGTAAAACACACACCAGATACTACCTCCACTGTAACACACACACCAGATACTACCTCTACTGTAAAACACACACCAGATACTACCTCCACTGTAAAACACACACCAGATACTACCTCCACTGTAAAACACACACCAGATACTACCTCTACTGTAAAACACACACCAGATACTACCTCCACTGTCAAACACACCAGATACTACCTCCACTGTAAAACACACACCAGATACTACCTCTACTGTAAAACACACACCAGATACTACCTCTACTGTAAAACACACACCAGATACTACCTCCACTGTAAAACACACACCAGTTACTACCTCGACAGTAAAACACACCAGATACTACCTCCACTGTAAAACACACACCAGATACTACATCCACTGTAAAACACACACCAGATACTACCTCTACTGTAAAACACACACCAGATACTACCTCGACAGTAAAACACACATCAGATACTACCTCTACTGTAAAACACACACCAGTTACTACCTCGACAGTAAAACACACACCAGATACTACATCCACTGTAAAACACACACCAGATACTACCTCCAGTGTAAAACACACACACACCAGATACCACCTCTACTGTAAAACACACATACACCAGATACAACCTCTACTGTAAAACACACACACACCAGATACCTCTACTGTAAAACACACACCAGATACTACCTCCACTGTAAAACACACACCAGATACTACCTCCACTGTAAAACACACACCAGATACTACCTCCACTGTAAAACACACACCAGATACTACCTCCACTGTAAAACACACACCAGATACTACCTCTACTGTAAAACACACACCAGATACTACCTCTACTGACTAAGACCACCAGAGAGTGAAAGACACCAGACAATGTTGACTGTTTTGGGAATAATTTATTCTTAACGCAAGATTCTCATGTAAGGCAAAGTCATCGACATAAACATTCACCATTTAAAAAATGTTTCATGTTCTCTCCTTCAAGGAATGAGGGTATTTAAAAGAAAATAGCAATCAAATCATATTCATTCAGGATTTAAAAATTCAAACAGGAAAAAATGTTGCAAGCATAGGAACAATATTACATGAAATCAAACATGAAATCTTCATTGTCATGGTCTTTCAAAATGCATTCAATTTGTTGTCGTAAGATTCATCCTAAGAAAAACAGGCAACCACAGTAGCTGTTGTGCAAACATAACAGAGAGGACGGTTCAAACTTCATCATCGTACAGTGGGGGGTTGGCTGGGGGGTGGGGGACACTGTAGCTTACTGGCTTCCATTGGTCAAGGTAGCCATGACGGATTGGGCGTAGATAGAGTCATTTGATATGGTGTTTTAGGATTTATGGTGTAGGGAATAAGGGGTGGTTTGACTAGAGGTTTGTTTGGGAGGAGGGATGGAGGGAGGCAGGAGAAGTACCTTGCAGAGGTAAGAGATTAAAGTGCCCAGGAGAGAGAGCGTGTAAGCATGTGTGTGTGTTCGTTCGTGCATGCGTGCCATCTACAGCAGAACGCCTGAGATCTGAGTGCATATTCTGTGTGTCGTCTTTGAGCAGGAGTTTGTGTTCCACAAGAATCATTATCTACAGTACAGCGCCTGAGATTTAGGGAACATACACCGGCTACACTGCTACAGAGCAGAGCACAGCCCTGGGAGGGGCTAGGTCAGGTGCGGGAGCACAAGAAGATAGAGGTTATCATATAATGCTACCATGGGTCAGGAGGTACAGGGGTTGGGGCTGGACAGCAGGAGTGCAACGGTTAAGGAGAGAGAGAAGGATTAAGGTGGTAAGGTCAGATGGAGGGATAGTGTGTTAGGTGAGACTGGGTCAGTGGTTTAGACTCAGGGGTCAAAGGTTAGGTTAAGATGAAAGGGACTTTGCGTTAAGGGTTAGGAGGCTATGGGTCAGAGCAGGTAAGGGTCAAAGGTAAATGTCAGGGGTCAGAGGTTATGTGAGCATGTCCCACAAGCAGCAGCAGCAGAGAGCCGTCCAACAGGCAGTCAGACACGTGTCTCCTGAATCATCTCTTCTCCTCTCCTCCACCACGTACACTAGAGAGAGGAGAAAGAGAGGTAGACATTAATTTAAAGTTAAACCTTTACAACTGCCAGTAAAACATGTTTTATTGTCACATACACCGGAAAAGTGCAGTAAAATGTGTTATTTTACAGGGTCAGCCATATAGTACGGTGCCCCTGGAGCAAATTATGGTTAATAGACCTGCTCAAGGGTACGGACAGATTTTTCACCTTGTCGGCTTGGGTATTCAGACCAACGACCTTTCAGTTACTGGCCCAACTCTAACCGCTAGGCTACCTGCCACCCTTGGAATACACACGTGACAGACACGTCGGCCTAACAACCTACTCTTCTTGTTATCTTTGGTACATTTACTGTTAGTCATTAATGTGCGCACACACACACACACACACACACACACACACACACACACACACACACACACACACACACACACACACACACACACACACACAAAACTTCTGAAGGCTGCCATCTTGAGTGAGGTAAGCTGTGTGTTACCTGAGTGACAAGGTACTGCCGCAGTACAAAGGGACTGCTCTCTAGCAACAGTTGCCAGGCAGTAAGTTATGTTGCGTTCATAACCAAGTGGGAAGGTAGTATTTACCAAGTACAACTAGAAAAAATATATTTGAATGGTCCTCCAACTGGTAATTACTAGTGTGAAACTCATCTATCATCCTGAGCTCCCACTTCTCCCACATGCTGACCTCTGACGTCATCTATTAAGGTAATTACCTCGATAAACAGCATTTCTCGGCAGTTTAGTGCAACAAAAATGTATTTATAAAAAGCAATCTATTAATGTTTTTTAACACTATAATTTGTTTACAAGCATGATAGCTGTACTTTAGTTTATGGCTTAGGCAAATTGTTGGCAATTAGCCAATCAGTGTTTCTCAAGTTCAAAGCACATAAATGCATCCAACTAGTATTTACGACTTCACAACTGGTAAATTGTCCACCTCCCACTTGGTTATGAATGCAGCATTAACCTCCCATTGCTTGGTTTCTTAAAGGTGCAGTCCACTATTCACCGCTGAGAGGGTCTCATACAGATAAACAAAGGGCAGTCTGGAAAGTTCACTTCCTGCTTTAGACAACTCCTTTAAAACAATACCCCTTTAATCATGGTATGACCAGGACAAAATAGTTGATTCAAGCAGAAACTGATCTGGCTATCATGTGATTAGCTTCAACATTAAAACCTTCCACTTTAAGAACACACACCAGGATACTGATATAAAAAGGACAATATAAAACAGCCTCGTTAACCTTTTACTTTGGACGCTGATAGTGTTCTATCAAAACAAATTACTTTGATGTAGGGAAATTGACCTTTGAATAGTGTCATGACGTTGCCCTCTTTGGGTACAGCAAGCCACATCCCCCTCTCCCTGCCTCTCTCTGTTCCTACAACCAGGCTGCTGTGGTCAGAGAGGTTGTAAATTCCTAGGGAAGATCCTGCCTCATGGCCACACAGTATAGAGACAGAGTGAAGTTTCATAGAGAACAAAGGAATTTCTTCCACCTCACAGAACTTGAGGTCCGAACAACATTTAATGTTCCGGAGAAGGTATAAAAGATCGGTGAAGAATCCAGCTATGAACTGGTCCGTTTGTTACAACTTGGTAAAACTCATGGGAAACGGTGCGGCCACATTACCATAACGCTGTTTATATAATAGCCTCAGATATGAGGTTTACATCTAATTGTTGTATAAGATGAATGAATGATACTGTTTGTAAAATTGTGTAATGTGATTTTGGACTGTTTAATGAAGGAACTGTTTTGGACTGTTTAATGAAGGAAACTCCAATTCCCTTTTGAGTTGAACTAAATCAGAGTACCGCCCATGAGCCCAGTTAGGGTCGGGCATCCTGGGACATGCCCTTTTCTGCAAATTCCGAATAATACCCCAACTTTGAGAAATTCTCAGTAGACCATGTTTTTCTCCATTACGGGAGGACAAAGGTTGCCAGACCATTGCTGAATCTTTTAACCATACCACGTGGTTAAACTCTTAGACTATCGATACCGACAGAATAAGAACAAGTCTTTGATATTAATTACTAGTCTGCAGCTAGGAATTTGGTATCATTGAACGCGAAGAACGACAACCGCTGAAACATCCATTCTACAACAACATGAATGAATGTCACTCTGAACTATCCCCTCTAACCACGACAGAGAGAGAGAGAGAAGGACAATTCTACAAAAGAAACAAACTTTTCAACGGCGATCAAGACGACACACTTAGCGTAAATATATATATTGATTGCAATTGTTCCCGAATGAGTGAGCGTTCATGTGCAAAGGATTAGCATTTCAATTGTTATAATTATCAACTTTGTAGTGTCTCATCTCAGTTGACCCCCACTTCCCTTTTTGTCAACCAAGTCGCGATACCGGTTTATCCCACTAGGCAAATTCCCCTATCATTTCTTGTAACCATATTTACTTTGTATGCATTTCTGTGAATTACTTAGTTAGTAAATAAATTATTTAAGACAATTGATGTATGGATGACTCATAGTGAAGACTGGGTTCGTGCAGATAACCAACAATTTACGACGTTTGGAATGAGACTAACGTGAGGTAAAGTAAATAATTCATTAATTCGAAGACTAATTGATCAGATATAAAATATCTGAAAAGTTATTAGGAAATTATAACTTTGCAATCTGAACATTTTCCTTGGTGCCCCGATTTCCCAGTTAATTACAGTTACATGATTAATCAGTTTAATCGCGTAATACTAATTACAGAGAATCTTTGATAAAAACTATAAGTCTTCAGTTTAATGATGCCAAAGACACAATAATAGCCTAATACTTGCCAATCCTAATACTTGCCAATTCTAATAACAGAGGTAATGGAAACTTACTGAATGAAAGACGATTGAGTTAGAATTAGGGTTGCAAAGGGTATTACTGGAAACATTCAGATTTTACCAGCAAACTACCAGAATGTTGGTATCTTTCAAAGATGTTATGTAATCACAAGACATCTATCTAGTGACCCTTTTGGGTACTTATCACAGGTGTCTGTAATTATCTCTGGCCCTCTGTGTGGGTTTATCACACGTAAAATATATGAAATCATTAAATACGATGATTTTTAAATAAATTGAATGATAAAAGCTGTAAAACATTACCCTATATTTAACCAACGTGGCTCGATTCGGGGTTATGTAGCAAAATTTGAAATTGTGTTTTTCACATCAAATAAATAGCTAGAAAATGGTATATCATACACTACAGTCGAGGAACATTGGGAAAGTAATTCTGCTTTGAAAGTTGATAAACTTGTAACCCCACTTTTGAGAAAATGGACCTTGAATGTTTTGGTGCACCTACTGGAGAGCTCTTTGTCTACACCCATTCAGCATTGTTCACACCTTCTTAAGCTTTATCCCCACCCATCTCTTTAAGGATGCACATGTGAGGCCATGTACTAAACAACCAAAGATTTCAAGACTAAAGGCTGGTTTATACTAGGGGTGTGCTCGTAAATTTAATCTGGAGCGCCAAAGTTTGCTCAGAGTGCGCTCCAGGCGTTCGTAACTCAGAGCGTTTTGCTCTCGGAGCATTCAGAATGCACACTGGACGCTCTGGCCAAGGAGTAGGGTTGATCCGAGCGTTCTGACCTAACAACAACAGTCAAGCACCCAAGCTAACGTTGGCTAGCTACTTCCAGACACAAATGAAGGAACAGCTCACTCTGCCCATTTTACTCGCCCTAGCAGAGCTGATTAGGCTGTTTTTATGTTATCCAGAGCGTTGGTGACTGCAACTGTGCTGCTGGCAACAATTTAAATCATGCTTTTTTACTGACACCAGCCATATTCAACAGGTGTTAAGCGTTCGTAAATTCATCAGTTATTCTGCGCTCTGGAATCGGAGTACATAGCCAGAGCGAATTTACCAGCTACGTCTACCGACAGTTGTCGCAGCGACATCGTTAACATTCTATTGAAATTGTTACTTGCATAGTGGAGTCTTTTGTTTAGACATGTAGCTAGCTATGAACCATAATCCCATCTCATAACATTACTACCCTGCATGAATCTGCAAGGAGCTAACTAACCAGGTTCAATGTTAGCTAGCTAGCTACAACTAGCAATGCAAATGGCTCTGAGACACAAATAATATTACTACACAGCCCATACGCGTAACGTTAGCTAGCGAGTCAGCCAGTTAACTTTGACAAAATTAGAAACGTGTAATATCTGAAAATGTAGCTAGCTAGACTATCTTATCTTGGATGGACGCTTCTCCCTCTCTGCCATGGTTGCCCTTAGTTTGAAGATGTAATCCGGAGACAGGTGTTTTATACAAAAGCCTTCTGCCTTCTCTTTTCGACTCAGTCTGCATATTTGCAATCAAAAGCCAGAATGTTCTCCATCTCCTTAGCTATCATACTCTAATTCAACCGGGCATTCCACTGATTTCAAAACCCAGTCCTCCAGAAAGTGGAGACCAACATGTTTGCAGTTCTACTACATGATGTCTTTCAAAAAAGCTGCGTTAGAAAGGATTACCTACACATATTGACCAGCTCATGTTATAGACAGAAGCGTGCTACATGGCAGACCAATCCGAACTCATATCTTGGCATGTCCAGCCCATCCATTATCTCAGCCAATCAGGGCTAGCTGGAAGGTTCCTGTATTTTTCAGTGGCTAAACCAACTAGGCTCGTAATTTAACAATTGTATTCGTATTTGCAGATGACATACAAGTTTGTTATTAAGGCACATGAAAGTTCACATGTTCCAGAAGCCATTTCTGCCCAAAATAAGCATTTGGATTTTTTTTTTATTGTTTATATTTAAACGCCTGGTTTCCTGAAATGAGTCGCAAATATGAACTATCAACTTAGTGAATACCATATGTGTTTAATATGAGGATTTCAGCATGAAATATCCTTTATCTTTTTACACACCTATTGATTTGACTACGTCAGTATGTATTTGTCGTCAATGCTTTGTCGTCAATGCTTTGGCATCAAACTGGTGTATAAAAATGTATAAAAACCTGTTTTTGCTTTGTCGTTATGGGGTATTGTGGGTAGATTGAGGGGAAAAAACAATTTAATCAATTTTAGAATAAGGCTGTAAAGTAACAAAATGTGGAAAAAGTCAAGGGGTCTGAATACTTTCCAAATGCACTGAATGAATACATTTTTGGAAAACATATTCAAGTATAAATTACCAAATTGATGATAGATTGCCATAAATGTTCTGTTAATTACCTAAATTACTGAAGATTCTGGTAAATTACTGGTAGCTTTTCAGCCCTAGTCAGAACTGTCTGAACCACTGGTTCCCAGTGAATGTACTGGATTTACCTAGTCAAGGGCCTGAAGTAGCTCATCTGATTGATCTAGTCAAAGGCCTGAAGTAGCTCATCTGATTCACCTAGTCAAAGGCCTGAAGTAGCTCATCTGATTCACCTAGTCAAGGGCCTGAAGTAGCTCATCTGATTGATCTAGTCAAAGGCCTGAAGTAGCTCATCTGATTCACCTAGTCAAAGGCCTGAAGTAGCTCATCTGATTCACCTAGTCAAAGGCCTGAAGTAGCTCATCTGATTCACCTAGTCAAGGGCCTGAAGTAGCTCATCTGATTCACCTAGTCAAGGGCCTGAAGTAGCTCATCTGATTCACCTAGTCAAGGGCCTGAAGTAGCTCATCTGATTCACCTAGTCAATGGCCTGATGATTAGTTGACAAGTTGAATCAGGTGTGCTAGCTCTAGAATAGATCAAATACCTGGCACGGCTTGCGGTCCCCGAGGAGAGGTTTGAGAACCACTGGTATAAACATTGTTCCCAAAGCACATCCAGTCTCTTTGCATACCAAGTAGTCAAGGCAAACAATATCCTATCCTACCCTCTCCACCCCTCCCTTTCTCCCTCTCCTCTTCCTCCCCTTCTCGTGCTTATCTTCCTCCCCTCCCTTCCTCACCCCTCTTCTCCCCTCTCTTTCTCCCCTCCTTCTCCCTCTTCCTCCCCTCTCTCTCACCTGTGTTTTTGGGTGCCTCTCCATACATGGGTCCTGGGGGTGGTCCTCCCTGCCATCCAAACTGGGGCTGTCCTGGGTACGCCCCCTGGTATGGGCCTGCTTGTCCCTGGCCAGGGTAGGGTCCAGGAGGGCCCCCGGGGCCAGCAGGGTAGTTGGGGTAGGCCGGGTTTTGAGGAGGGAATCCACCAGGCTGCTCCATGTTGACGGGGTAGCCCTGGGGAGGGTATCCCTGCTGAGGATAGCCCTGCGCAGGGTAATTGGGGGCCGTGGGGCCTGGGCCCTGGTACGGAGGAGGCTGCTCAAAATTCATCTGCTAGACAACAGAGACACCTGGAGAAAGAGAGGGGAAGAGCTCATTTGAATGTGACTGAACTAAGAGAGAATGAGGAAGGACCATTTATGAAAGTAAATGGAAAAGAAAGGAGAGAGATTGGAGGAGAGGAACAAACAAAAGAAGTGTTGCAGTTTCACAGCCCTGCAAAATCAACACAGGACGGAGATAAGAGTCCCATTAGCCAGCGGTTGTCATGGCACGGAGGCCTTAAGAGTCCCATTAGCCAGCGGTTGGCCAGGAGTCCATAGTTAAAGACATTCTGAAAAGAGGCCCTTGGTGATTTAACTGTTGCCATGACAACACACGTTTCTAGAACATAAAGGTTTCCCCCCCCTAGAGAGCTATGAACTAGGTCAGGGGTGGTCAACCTTACTCCTGGACAGCTACAGGCAGTGCAGGCTTTTGTGACAGAAGGTCTGCAGCAAAGCTCTCCAGTAGTAGAGGTTTAGTACATGTCCAGGTTAATAACCTTAGTATCACTGGTGTATCACCGGTTTCCCTGTGTAAGTCATATGCATGGCCAGGGGCGCAACTTTCACTGCATTTCTGTCCCTCCAAGTTTTATTATTGGAATGTGATACAAAACAGGGCAACGGTGGGCTTTAGGACCATGCGGACGCCTCCGACCGGTCGGGAAGGGTGTTTGGAGTGTTTATGTGATTGGATAAAAAAAAAAATTATAATAATTATGTCCCCCCCAACTTCTAAAACCAAAGTTGCACCCCTGCGCATGGCCACATCCTTCTAGTTGTATTTCTAGAAAAACAAAGCTCTGTTCACAGCTAGTACAAACAGAGCCGTCATACCAGAGAAATCTGCCAGCTAGCGGTTTTAACCCTTCTATGAGGAAGTGTTTACACACACACGATCTTCCAACTTATACATTTGCTAACACCCTAAAGGAAGTAGTAAAGTGCAAAGAGACTAGTATTGCATATCTTTCTCATGACATCATACAAAGCCTGAGTGCATCATGACTCACACCCCGGAACCTGAAATGGAGTGGCCTAGCCTCTCTGCCCTCTGCCCAGCTAACAATACATACATACACACACACACACACACACACACACACACACACACACACACACACACACACACACACACACACACACACACACACACACACACACACACACACACACACACACACACACACACACACACACACACACACACACACAGAGAGAGAGAGAGTAAGGAGAGACTAAAACACAGTAAATGGAGTAAATAATACACACTGTAAAACAATGAAGTAGCTACTGGCTGTGACTACTAGCTGTGTGTGAGCGAGCGGACTCAAGAAATAAAGTCTATGTAACAAGGTAGACGTACATGTAAAACATTCTGCTGGTTTAGATTCTAGGCCTAGAAGACCATTAAGCCCTACGTTGGGTCTGTTTAGTAGTGAAACACTGCCTCTCCCCCATCAGCTGGAAATACCACATCACAACAAACTGCAGGACAGAAAGGAAGTGGGCCAGTGCTGTCCCTCCATCCCTCGCTGGGCTATTTTCACACACACAGTGTTTACTGTAAATACCTAAAGCCGAGCGTCCGTCCTCCCTCCCTTCCTCCCTCCCTTCCTCCCTCCCTTCCACACTGGAGAACATCACCTGACCAGGTCATCTCGGGGTCATTTCATGTTTTCATGTGTATCTGAGTTAATGGGGTTCAAGCAGGTAGAAATCCGTCCGGTGTGACGTAGCACCGTGATAAAGTCTCTCTCACTACACTGGAAGTCAATAGGAATATGACTTTCAGATGTAAAAAGTCTATCATACATGTCAGATTTCAATACTGGCTGATGTGATCATGACGGAGGTTGTCTTCTCGAGAATGAGCCATTGGTCATATTTTTTTAACGATATTCCTATCTCAAGAAAGTTTTCATTTAACAGAGGGTCTAACATTTCTCCTGTCCGTCTGCCTCTTCAGTCCAGGGTGCATTGCATGGTGCAGTTGCCAATGTCAAACTCCACTCTGAGGCACATCAATCTGCAGGTTGAACACGGTGAGATTGTAGACTCCTGAATGTTTTACAGCTAACTAGCTTCTTTACATGCTGACAGTCTTTGGTATTATTGTGTGTAGTTATTACCTAACTAGCGCCAGAGGACGCATGGACCTCCTATTGGAGATGGGCCTTTTGTTAAGTAAATCAGGTGATAAATGAGGTTCTAGGGAAGCTGGGGTGGGTCTTTAAATAGAGGTTAACATCCAGGCATGTCAGATGATTGTCCAAAACACAGGGCCTTAACAGTCTACTAAGAACATGATAGAAAACCACAAGTTCCAAATTGAGACCGGTCAGATCAAGAAGAATATTTTCTTTACATTTTTAACCTGACATAATTTACTTCCTGTAATCTGTGTGTTGTGAGTAGTCCTGATCTTCCTGTAATCTGTGTGTTGTGAGTAGTCCTAATCTTCCTGTAATCTGTGTGTTGTGAGTAGTCCTAATCTTCCTGTAATCTGTGTGTTGTGAGTAGTGCTAATCTTCCTGTAATCTGTGTGTTGTGAGTAGTCCTAATCTTCCTGTAATCTGTGTGTTGTGAGTAGTCCTAATCTTCCTGTAATCTGTGTGTTGTGAGTAGTCCTGATCTTCCTGTAATCTGTGTGTTGTGAGTAGTCCTAATCTTCCTGTAATCTGTGTGTTGTGAGTAGTCCTGATCTTCCTGTAATCTGTGTGTTGTGAGTAGTCCTAATCTTCCTGTAATCTGTGTGTTGTGAGTAGTCCTAATCTTCCTGTAATCTGTGTGTTGTGAGTAGTCCTAATCTTCCTATAATCTGTGTGTTGTGAGTAGTCCTAATCTTCCTGTAATCTGTGTGTTGTGAGTAGTCCTAATCTTCCTGTAATCTGTGTGTTGTGAGTAGTCCTAATCTTCCTGTAATCTGTGTGTTGTGAGTAGTCCTAATCTTCCTGTAATCTGTGCGTTGTGAGTAGTCCTAATCTTCCTGTAATCTGTGTGTTGTGAGTAGTCCTAATCTTCCTGTAATCTGTGTGTTGTGAGTAGTCCTAATCTTCCTGTAATCTGTGTGTTGAGTAGTCCTAATCTTCACCTGCTGAAAATATGAATAATCACCACACATTCTGTGTGTGTGCCTTAATGTGACCTGAAGGGTTATTAAACCCGGCAGGTAGCCTAGTGGTTAGAGCGTTGGGCCAGTAACTGAAAGGTTGCTAGATCGAAATCTGTCATTTTGTCCCTGAACAAGGCAGTTAACCCACTGTTGCTAGGCCGTCATTAACTGACTTAAATAAAGTTAAATAAAAACATCACCTGTACACACTGTTAACAGATGGTAGGTAGTCGAGTTGAGTGTGTAATAGAGATTGACCACACATACACACACAGTAGGATTGTCAGACAAAGGTATTCTACTGAATTCAAAAATCCCTAAAACTACAGCTGATCTGGAAGCCTAGCTAACTCAGGAGGCAGGTAACATCACTAAAACTACAGCTAGACACTAATGTACTTGTTCTCTTGCTCAGTTGTGCACCGGGGCCTCCCACTCCTCTTTCTATTCTGGTTAGAGCCAGTTTGCGCTGTTCTGTGAAGGGAGTAGTACACAGCCTTGTACGAGATCTTCAGTTTCTTGGCAATTTCTCGCATGGAATAGCCTTAATTTCTCAAAACAAGAATAGACTGCTGAGTTTCAGAAGAAAGGTCTTTGTTTCTGGCCATTTTGAGGCTGTAATCGAACCCACAGATGCTGATGCTCCTGATACTCAACCAGTCTAAAGAAGGACAGTTTATTTGCATCTTTAATCAGCATAACAGTTTTCAGCTGTGCTAACATAATTGCAAAAGGGTTTTCTAATGATCAATTAGCCTTTTAAAATGATAAACTTGGATTAGCTAACACAAAGTGCCATTGGAACACAGGAGTGATGGTTGCTGATAATGGCCCTCTGAACGCCTATGTAGATATTCCATATAAAATCAGCCGTTTCCAGCTACAATAGTCATTTACAACATTAACAATGTCTACACTCTTTTTCTGATCAATTTGATGTTATTTTAATGGACAGAAAATGGGACATTTCTAAGTGACCCCAAACTTTTGAACAGTAGTGTATACTCACAGAAACTAGCATCTAAAACAACACCACATGACCCCTCTTTTTTAATTTGTTTTATTTAACCAGGTAGGCAAGTTGAGAACAAGTTCTCATTTACAACTGCGACCTGGCCAAGATAAAGCAAAGCAGTATGACACAAACAACAACACATACAATAACCTCTAACCTCCTTCTCCCTGATCCGTATTATAGTCATCAGGCAAAACGGACCTCACCTGTTCCTGGCTGTACCGGTCGCCTGGCAAACCCTGCACCACACTGACTCATTTGTCCCAGTGAAAAGCTAGAGTTTGCCTCTCTTATCTCTCCATTTAACCCACCCTTTACAGAAATATAATTTAATGACTTGATAGTGGTACAAACAGCTAGGTCTTCAGTTGTACAGTGTTAGGTTCTAAATGAACCAAGTAAAACTCACGGACGATTAGTAAAGCTCAAACCAAGTTTATTCACCCAAAGGATCGAACAGCTGAACAGACAAAAAAAAGAATTCTACGATATTGAAAACATTTCCAAATACCCCAGTATACCGCCCAAGCCTACCATACAGTTTTATAGAGAGTGATCTCAGTATAAAACTGGAATCTGAAAAACAAAGACCCAACTGTAGGAGAGACTCCTGACTGTACGACTGAATACCTAGCTGTTTGTACCACTACCAACTGTAGGAGAGAGACTCCTGACTGTACAACTGAATACCTAGCTGTTTGTACCACTACCAACTGTGGGAGAGACTCCTGACTGTACAATGAATACCTAGCTGTTTGTACCACTACCAACTGTGGGAGAGAGACTCCTGACTGTACAACTGAATACCTAGCTGTTTGTACCACTACCAACTGTGGGAGCGAGACTCCTGACTGTACAACTGAATACCTAGCTGTTTGTACCACTACCAACTGTAGGAGAGAGACTCCTGACTGTACAACTGAATACCTAGCTGTTTGTACCACTACCAACTGTAGGAGAGAGACTACTGACTGTACAACTGAATACCTAGCTGTTTGTACCACTACCAACTGTAGGAGAGAGACTCCTGACTGTACAACTGAATACCTAGCTGTTTGTACCACTACCAACTGTAGGAGAGAGACTCCTGACTGTACAACTGAATACCTAGCTGTTTGTACCACTACCAACTGTGGGAGAGACTCCTGACTGTACAATGAATACCTAGCTGTTTGTACCACTACCAACTGTGGGAGAGAGACTCCTGACTGTACAACTGAATACCTAGCTGTTTGTACCACTACCAACTGTGGGAGCGAGACTCCTGACTGTACAACTGAATACCTAGCTGTTTGTACCACTACCAACTGTGGGAGAGAGACTCCTGACTGTACAACTGAATACCTAGCTGTTTGTACCACTACCAACTGTGGGAGAGACTCCTGACTGTACAACTGAAGACCCTTTTTCAATATCGTTGAATCTATTTCCTGGAAGTTTTTCAACACATTTTAATATTCGTAGCTACTTAAGTAAATACCTGCAGTCAACTTGTACAATACGTTAAGAGATAAAGCAGATCACCTGTCACATTATGAAGATTACCCAGAGCAGTTGAGCCAGTCATGTGTTTGTTTGTAAATAGCCCAACAGGATGAAGCGGGAGCAGGTGCGTCCAGCTGTGTGTTGACAGGAGTCACGTTTTCTATTGTAAGTCAGCAGTTTTTTTTTTGCTTCAATAGATTGATCAGGGACGTAAAGAAGAGTATTGAGGCCAAGTCAAACGAAAAAAGAAATAAACCGCAACGGATGGTGGTACTTGGATTTTTTTTAAATTGCACGATCCTACTTTAAAGTGGCAATATCTCGAGAATAAACTTAAAATGTAATTTTGAAAATAAAGTCAAAATTTGTAGAATAGAGTTTACATTTTTTGAATTAAGTCACAGGTATATTTCAAGATTAAAGTATGGGATAGCTGCATGTCTCCCTGTCCCTTTTTGTGTGCTCACCACCATTGAAATGCCTGCGTTAGAAGACTGGTGAAAGTATACTTTAGAATTGGCTTTAGTAAGAAGGAAATCCTTGCTGTTTTAGCACATAATAACCATATTATTATAATCATTAGGACCTGGAAGAGGTTGTGCCACAGATTATTTTCAGAAGGAGAAACCATGGTTACATATATAGGTAGAGACGGGCGGGTTGTGTGTGTATGCAGGTTGTGCGTATGCAGGTGTGTGTATGTATTCAGGTTGTGTGTATACAGGTTGTGTGTGTGTGTGTATTCAGGTTGTGTGTATACAGGTGTGTGTATGTATTCAGGTTGTGTGTATACAGGTGTGTGTATGTATTCAGGTTGTGTGTATACAGGTGTGTGTGTGTGTGTATACAGGTGTGTGTGTGTATTCAGGTTGTGTGTATACAGGTGTGTGTGTGTGTGTATTCAGGTTGTGTGTATACAGGTGTGTGTGTGTGTGTATTCAGGTTGTGTGTATACAGGTGTGTGTGTGTATTCAGGTTGTGTGTATACAGGTGTGTGTGTGTATTCAGGTTGTGTGTATACAGGTGTGTGTGTGTATTCAGGTTGTGTGTATACAGGTGTGTGTGTGTGTGTATTCAGGTTGTGTGTATACAGGTGTGTGTGTGTGTGTATTCAGGTTGTGTGTATACAGGTGTGTGTCTGTGTATTCAGGTTGTGTGTATACAGGTGTGTGTGTGTATTCAGGTTGTGTGTATACAGGTGTGTGTATGTATTCAGGTTGTGTGTATACAGGTGTGTGTGTGTATTCAGGTTGTGTGTATACAGGTGTGTGTGTGTATTCAGGTTGTGTGTATACAGGTGTGTGTGTGTATTCAGGTTGTGTGTATACAGGTGTGTGTGTATTCAGGTTGTGTGTATACAGGTGTGTGTGTGTGTGTATTCAGGTTGTGTGTATACAGGTGTGTGTGTGTGTGTATTCAGGTTGTGTGTATACAGGTGTGTGTGTGTATTCAGGTTGTGTGTATACAGGTGTGTGTGTGTATTCAGGTTGTGTGTATACAGGTGTGTGTGTGTGTGTGTATTCAGGTTGTGTGTATACAGGTGTGTGTGTGTGTGTATTCAGGTTGTGTGTATACAGGTGTGTGTGTGTGTGTATTCAGGTTGTGTGTATACAGGTGTGTGTCTGTGTATTCAGGTTGTGTGTATACAGGTGTGTGTGTGTATTCAGGTTGTGTGTATACAGGTGTGTGTATGTATTCAGGTTGTGTGTATACAGGTGTGTGTGTGTATTCAGGTTGTGTGTATACAGGTGTGTGTGTGTATTCAGGTTGTGTGTATACAGGTGTGTGTGTGTATTCAGGTTGTGTGTATACAGGTGTGTGTGTATTCAGGTTGTGTGTATACAGGTGTGTGTGTATACAGGTGTGTGTGTGGGTGGTTAAAAGTAGGGGCAAAACCAGCAAATGGCCATTAATCTAATACACTCGTTAGTCACTGTGCACTAATGCTTATCAATTTAACGATCTAATAACTCATTCAAACAGGCGTCACTGCTCACTCGCGCTTATCTATCTACTAACTCACGCACACACCAAGTTTCCCCCTGGCAATTTCAGACTGTAGGCAAACACGCTAACAGCCATGGTGCTTTATGAGCACAAACAAACAACGTTCTTGTCACTGAAAAACCTGTGTTTCAGACATAAGGAAGTGGATGGCGGCAAATGTTCTGCTTTTAAACTCGGACAAAACAGAGATGCTTGTTCTCGGTCCCAAGAAACAAAGAGATCTTCTGTTGAATCTGACAATTAATCTCGATGGTGGTACAGTCGTCTCAAATAAAACTGTGAAGGACCTCAGCGTTACTCTGGACCCTGATCTCTCTTTTGACGAACATATCAAGACTGTTTCAAGGACAGCTTTTTTCCACCTACGTAACATTGCAAAAATCTAGAAACTTTATGTCCAAAAATGATGCTGAAAAATGTATCCATGCTTTTGTCACTACTGGGTTAGACACCTGAATGCTCTACGTTCCAGCTACCCAGATAAAGCACTAAATAAAACTTCAATTAGGGCTAAACACGGCTGCTAGAATCTTAACTAAAACCAAAAAATGTGATCATATTACTCCAGTGCTAGCCTCTCTACACTGGCTTCCTGTTAAGGCTAGGGCTGATTTCAAGGTTTTACTGCTAACCAACAAAGCATTACATGGACTTGCTCCTACCTATCTTTCCGATTTGGTCCTGCCGTACATACCTACATGTACCCTACGGTCACAAGACGCAGGCCTCCTTATTGTTCCTAGAATTTCTAAGCAAACAGCTGGAGGCAGGGCTTTCTCCTATAGAGCTACATTTTTATGGAGTGGTCTGCCTATTCATGTGAGAGCGACCTTTAAGTCTTTATTGAAGACTCATCTCTTCAGTAGGTCCTATGATTGAGTGTAGTCTGGCCCAGGAGTGTGAAGGTGAACGGAAAGACACTGGAGCAACGAACCGCCCTTGCTGTCTCTGCCTGGCCGGTTAACCTCTTTCCACCGGGATTCTCTGCCTCAAACCCTATTACAGGGGCTGAGTCACTGGCTTACTGGTGCTCTTCCATGCCGTCCCTAGGAGGGGTGCGCCACTTGAGTGGGTTGAGTCACTGACATGATCTTCCTGTCCGGGTTGGCGCCCCCCTTGGGTTCGTGCCGTGGGAGAGATCTTGTGGGCTATACTCGGTGTCAGTATAGTAAGTTGGTGGTTGAAGATATCCCTCTAGTGGTGTGGGGGCTGTGCTTTGGCAAAGTGGGTGGGGTTATATCCTGCCTGGTTGGTCCTCTCCGGGGGTATCGTCGGATGGGGCCACAGTGTCTCCTAACCCCTCCTGTCTCAGCCTCCAGTATTTATGCTGCAATAGTTTGTGTCGGGGGGCTAGGGTCAGTCTGTTATAACTGGAGTATTTCTCCTGTCTTATCCAGTGTACTGTGTGAATTTAAGTATGTACGCTCTCTCGCTCACTCGATGACTCCTTGCTGTCCCCAGTCCACCTGGTCGTGCTGCTGCTCCAGTTTCAACTGTTCTGCTTGCGGCTATGGAACCCTGACCTGTTCACCGGACGTGCTACCTTGGCCCAGACCTGCTGTTTTCAACTCTCTAGAGACAACAGGAGCGGTAGAGATACTCTGAATGATCGGCTATGAAAAACCAACTGACATTTACTCTTGAGGAGCTGACTTGTTGCATCCTCGACAACCACTGTGATTATTATTATTTGACCCTGCTGGTCATCTATGAACATTTGAACATCTTGGCCATGTTATGTTATAATCTCCACCCGGCACAGCCAGAAGAGGACTCCCTCATAGCTTGGCTCCTCTCTAGGTTTCTTCCTAGGTTCTGGCCTTTCTAGGGAGTTTTTCCTAGCCACCGTGCTTCTACACCTGCATTGCTTGCTGTTTGGGGGTTTAGGCTGGGTTTCTGTACAGCACTTTGTGACATCAGCTGATGTAAGAAGGGCTTTATAAATACATTTGATTGATTGACTGAATGAATGAGAAGAGAACTGGGGTTGAGTCCCTGTCAGTCACTGAATGAGAAGAGACCTGGGGTTGAGTCCCTGTCAGTCACTGAATGAGAAGAGACCTGGGGTTGAGTCCCTGTCTGTCACTGAATGAGAAGAGACCTGGGGTTGAGTCCCTGTCAGTCACTGAATGAGAAGAGACCTAGGGTTGAGTCCCTGTCAGCCACTGAATGAGAAGAGACCTGGGGTTGAGTCCCTGTCAGCCACTGAATGAGAAGAGACTTGGGGTTGAGTCCCTGTCAGTCACTGAATGAGAAGAGACCTGGGGTTGAGTCCCTGTCAGTCACTGAATGAGAAGAGACCTAGGGTTGAGTCCCTGTCTGTCACTGAATGAGAAGAGACCTGGGGTTGAGTCCCTCTCTGTCACTGAATGAGAAGAGACCTGGGGTTGAGTCCCTGTCAGTCACTGAATGAGAAGAGACCTAGGGTTGAGTCCCTGTCAGCCACTGAATGAGAAGAGACCTGGGGTTGAGTCCCTGTCAGCCACTGAATGAGAAGAGACTTGGGGTTGAGTCCCTGTCAGTCACTGAATGAGAAGAGACCTGGGGTTGAGTCCCTGTCAGTTACTATGGGTAGTATTTCCCCCTTATGACTACTACTACTACTACGACTACTACTACTACTACTACTACTACTACTACTACTACTACTACTACTACTACTACTACTACTACTACTACTACTACTACTACTACTACTACTACTACTACTACTACTACTACTACTACTACTACTACTACTACTACTACTACTACTACTACTACGAGAGAGAGACACAGACAGACAGACAGACAGACAGACAGACAGACAGACAGACAGACAGACAGACAGACAGACAGACAGACAGACAGACAGACAGAAAGAAATTTATAGTGCTGCTGCTGCTCTTGCTTTGGAGAGGAGCGTAGGACGTGTAGCTTGCTGCTGACCAATCACAAGTCATCAAGGCGGCAATAGGCTACAGACATAGAGCCTTGCTCCTTGTGTGGCAAGAGTTAGGAGATATCTAATCAATGGAAGAAGGAATTCAAATGATGGAATTAAAAGTTAAAGGTGAAGGATAGGCTACAATGCACAAGAGCCAACAGGTTGGCTGCTTCTTAACATTCTGAATGGAGTTGTTGTTATTTGTAACTGTAGGATGTGAAAGCACATGCATTGCAGCCTCAATTAGCCTAGCTAGCTAACGTTAGCTAGCTTAACTAGCTTCTCGTTCCGGTCTGATGCAGTCAAGACATATTTGATGATAAATAACTTAGCTATGGCAGATAAATAACTTTAAAAAACTAGCTATGGCAGTTATTAGTCTACTATAGCGTGAGTCGGCTTGGTGCCTCTCCCTCCCTCCTCCCTGCTCCCCACGGCACTCGCTCAGAGTATGATCCCTCCCCTGCCTGCTAGAGTGGCACCCCTCTCCCTCCTCTCACGCCTCTCATCAGCTCCGGTTAATAAAGTAGTTTTAAAAAAAAGATTTTCTGCTGCTTCCCTCACTGGGATCGGATCGGTTCTGGATCCGACCAGGTTTATTCACAACGTGTCTAGTGGTCCTCGTGTCCGTTTGGAACAGGTCTCTATATTTTTTAAAAGTTTGATGCATACCGGGTCCGGGTGGGAAAGCCCCAGATCCATTTCAGATCGTGTCCAACTTTTTGGACCCATGAAGACCTCTATTACCTAGACTATAAATAAATAATCACTGATCTGACATGACTTGGTTGGTAGCCTAGCATAATATGTCCTTTCTATCGCTGATGTCTTCAAGGATGTGAGGAATGACGTAGGTACGTAGGTTATCCCAAAACAGGGGCATCATCTCAGTTATGACGCTAATTTAGGCAACCGCTGGTTGACCTTATAGAGGCTAGTGGCTAGACCTGTTAGGTTAGAATAATGGACCGTAAAATGACGGTTTCAGAGGGGGCTTTAGCCAAACCCCTGTCCCCCTGCCCCAAGGCTATGCAAGGTACATGACAGGGGTTTGGGGGCAGCCTATGAACCCGACAGGGAAGCGATATTCTTCTCCACGCAATCCATAGCTTAGATTCACAAGATAATACACATAGGCCTATGAGGTTACTGCACTGGAATTGTACATAAAACACCTTGCCATCACACAAAGAGTTAACCTTTCATTTTGACATGTAGGCTGCTGTAGGCTGCTGGCCTCGCTGTTCTCTCTAAAATACTATGCAAGGTGTTGGCATACGCAGGGGATTGACGATAACATTTTAGCGTATTCAAAAGGGCACCATGACAGGGATTGATGACAGGATCTCTTCACATTCTGACAACGCACCATGACCAATAAAACGGTATTGCTTTGGGGGTACCGTGTGTGTGTGTGTGTGTGTGTGTGTGTGTGTGTGTGTGTGTGTGTGTGTGTGTGTGTGTGCGCAGTGCAGTGACCCATGTGTGAATGAGTGCGATAGAGACACCCCACCCCTCCACCACCACCACACACACACACACACACACACACACACACACACATCTCTACCTATGTATGTAGCCACACGTACTTGGATGAAATACCTCATCCAGTCTGTGTGATTCCTCCTGAAAAGACACAATCTGTGGCACAACCTCTTCCAGGTCCTAATGATTATAATAATATGGTTATTATGTGCTAAAACAGCAAGGATTTCCTTCTTACTAAAGCCAATTCTAAAGTATACTTTCACCAGTCTTCTAACTCAGGCATTTCAATGGTGGTGAGCACACAAAAAAGGGACAGGGAGACATGCAGTTATCTCATACTTTAATCTTGAAATATACCTGTGACTTTATTCTCAAAATATTGCCTCTTTTTTAAAGTACTATCCATGCAAAAAAATATATCCAGTACCACCTCCCACAAGTGTTTAGTATGTGTTCATCACTAGGCCCCAATACTCTTCCAGAAGATTCCCAAGGTAGGCTACAGTAGAAAGATTTTTGTTCAAAATGTGTGGTTAAGAACCAAAACACAATTACATTATATATGCAGTGCTGTTCTTTGTTTCTATTCAATAAATTAGGCCTACACACAGGGGCGTCATGCACCCCAAAAATCTGAGGGGGCACAAAGTACATGAGGATGGCTGGTAGGTGGTCCGGAGGGGGTTATGCCCAGTCTGTAAATTGGAGAATATTGGATGTTTCAAACACTTGAAACAGCCTTTTCCTCCAGAGCCATAATCATTATACTTAGTTCTATGTAAAAAATATATATATGTTTATTTTTCTGAATATGTAAACATACCTCTTGAGCTCTCAGTAATGATACTCTTCTGTAGGATGTCTAGTTTTCCTTCACAGAAAATAATGTAACACATTCAGCAGAAAATAGCTTCATTTTCATCAGATGACAACAGAAGTGCAATGCTATTTGGCTGGCAGCCTCACAAGTAAATGAGCTTACAATGAAAAAAGCCATGACTTTTTTGCAAAAACGATACATGGCCATCATATTTATAATGTTTATCACAGAAAGAATGTAGCTAGCTACATTTCCTAATGTTTTGTTTAAAGTTAATCTTGCATTATACCAGAGAAAAGGAGGCTGATTACGCAGAGAAAAGTACCAGAGAAAATGAGCTACACATCCAGTCGGAGCCCTGTCTGCTGACAGAATGCCAGTTCCTGAATTCTCATCCGAGTGGAGAGGTGTAACTGAAGCACAAAATGTCTGACGCCGAGCTAAAATTACAATAAGAAGCATTTTACATCTGTGTTTACAAAACACAGCAACATATTTCTTATGTGTTTAATCTTCTTTCATTTTTTTTCCTGCATTAATGAGACCCCTAAGTTTAACTTGCTAGTTAATCTAAGTAAGTGGCTGAATTAATATGGTGACGGGCATCATATTGTGTTAGCTTTCTGCCGTGTTGGCAAAGTCAAAGCTCTTTAGATGAGTTATTTGTACAGCTGCCACCATCTTGATTTCCTTGCATTTTTTCTCCTCTCCCCTCATCTCCGAGCAGAGCACAGGCCCGTTGCCCTAACGACTACACACAGACAGTGTGTAGCCTACACACGCTGCTCCTGTCCTCATGCTGTTCTTCCTTCAGACCAGCATGCATCAACACTTTGTTCATTTGCACAATGTCTCTCGTTCACATTCGCTTGTAAATGTCCAAGCTCACCAAAAATGACTTTCAGTAGCTCCTACCTATACATGTAAACTCGGCAAAAAAATAAACGTCCTCTCACTGTCAACTGCGTTTATTTTCAGCAAACTTAACATGTGTAAATATTTGTATGAACATAAGATTCAACAACTGAGACATAAACTGAACAAGTTCCACAGACATGTGACTAACAGAAATGGAATAATGTGTCCCTGAACAAAGGGGGGTCAAAATCAAAAGTAACAGTCAGTATCTGGTGTGGCCACCAGCTGCATTAAGTACTGCAGTGCATCTCCTCCTCATGGACAGCACCAGATTTGCCAGTTCTTGCTGTGAGATTTTACCCCACTCTTCCACCAAGGCACCTGCAAGTTCCCAGACATTTCTGGGGGGAATGGCCCTAGCCCTCACCCTCCGATCCAACAGGTCTCAGACGTGCTCAATGGGACTGAGATCCGGGCTCTTCACTGGCCACGGCAGAACACTGACATTCCTGTCTTGCGGGAAATCACGCACAGAACAGGCAGTATGGCTGGTGGCATTGTCATGCTGGAGGGTCATGTCAGGATGAGCCTGCAGGAAAGGTACTACATGAGGGAGGATATCTTCCCTGTAACGCACAGCGTTGAGATTACCTGCAATGACAACAAGCTCAGTCCGATGATGCTGTGACACACAGCCCCAGACCACGACGGACCCTCCACCTCCAAATCCATCCCGCTCCAGAGTACAGGCCTCGGTGTAACGCCTATTCCTTCGACGATAAACGTAAATCCGACCATCACCCCTGGTGAGACAAAACCGCAACTCGTGAGTGAAGATCACTTTTTGCCAGTCCTGTCTGGTCCAGCGACGGTGGGTTTGTGCCCATAGACGACAATGTTGCCGGTGATGTCTGGTGATGTCCTGCCTTACAACAGCCCTACAAGCCCTCAGTCCAGCCTCTCTCAGCCTATTGTGGACAGTCTGAGCACTGATGGAGGGATTGTGCGTTCCTGGTGTAACTCGGGCAGTTGTTGTTGCCATCCTGTACTTGTCCCGCAGGTGTGATGTTCGGATGTACCGATCCTGTGCAGGTGTTGTTACACGTGGTCTGTCACTGCAAGGACGATCAGCTGTCCGTCCTGTCTCCCTGTAGCGCTGTCTTAGGCGTCTCACAGTACAAACATTGCAATTTATTGCCCTGGCCACATCTGCAGTCCTCATGCCTCCTTGCAGCATGCCTAAGGCACGTTCATGCAGATGAGCAGGGACCCTGGGCATCTTTCTTTTGGTGTTTTTCAGAGTCAGTAGAAAGGCCTCTTTAGTGTCCTAAGTTTTCATCACTTTGACCTTAATTGCCTACCGTCTGCAAGCTGTTAGTGTCTTAACGACCGTTCCACTGGTGCATGTTCATATGGTTCATTGAACAAGCATAGGAAACAGTGTTTAAACCCTTTACAATGAAGATCTGTGAAGTTATTTGGATTTTTACGAATTATCTTTGAAAGACAAGGTCCTGAAAAAGGGATGTTTCTTTTTTTGCTGAGTTTATAACTTTATGAGCTGGATTGCTTGTCTTTGCAATTTGTTTATTTTTGTTTGTGCTCATTAGCATATGTAGTTAGCAGCCTCCATTGAAATGCGCTATTACTTGTGCATATTTTATTAGCATTCTGGTAGACGCCCAATGGGATTTTTTCCTCTTTTAGCACCCCCTTGTGTACTAAACGGTAATACCATATATCTTAAGGACAGTATGACGACATATTGGATACAGCCCAACCCTAACGTCTTGGTATGACGACATACTGGATACAGCCCAACCCTAACGTCTTGGTATGACGACATACTGGATACAGCCCAACCCTAACGTCTTGGTATGACGACATACTGGATACAGCCCAACCCTAACGTCTTGGTATGACGACATACTGGATACAGCCCAACCCTAACGTTTTGGTATGACGACATACTGGATACAGCCCAACCCTAACGTATGGTTCCAGGATTACACTGTGAGTGTATGGTTCCAGTAAATGGTGAGAGAATGGAACATCTCTAACACAATAAGATCCCATTCCTAAATGAGTAAATGTCCAGGGTTCTAGTAGTGAACTAGGCCTAATAGAAGCACAGCCGACTGGGGCATAGATCACACTCATCAAGAGATGACTGTTGAAATGGAAAGAACTGGGATGATATTTCAACATTGTGCGGTTGATAGTCTGAAATACGCTCTCAATTAGGTTTATTTTTCCTGCCACGTCCTTTATAGGCAAAATGTATAAGGCTTTGCGGTGTAATAGTCTATTATCAGGCGTCTCTACGGTGTTGTTGGAGGGTCTCATGTTAGCCTACAGTGTTGTTGCATTGCTGACATATTAATGGAACAAAACACTCTACTCGCATCTTCGGTTTTATCAACAACTAACTGCTTGATACCATTTTTTTCTACAGCGTCGTATATAGGCCAATTGTTGATTTGCTATGATAGCTTAATATTTTGAAAGTGGCCTAAATAAAAAGAAGGCATTGTATCACGAATTTTATCATAGCTAATGATATGTCTGACACGACTTTCTCCCTTTCTCATTCAATAGCGGCAATTTACGTGAAAAATGATTGTTGGATACAATGCTTGCGGAGAAACAGCCCACTGCGTGCTCGCTACAACAAGACAATGATGGAATAATACAACACCTGCACAGGGCCACAGCCCAAGAACAACGAGGTCGAGTTGCAATTGTCCAACAGTCCGTGACTTCGAGTTAGGCAATGTTCACAGACATATGGTGTTCAATAAAATATTATCACCTACCTTAAGAGAAATGATATCCCTTATCAACAGACAGTCCAGATCGTCTTCAAAAAAAACTCTTCGGCGTGATCTATAATGCTAATTTCTTGTCTTTTTTTTTTACCGCACTGAACGACCACCTCGTCTTAAAACTCAGTGCGTATCTCTCCGTTGTGGGAACCGTGACGTCATCCCGATGGTGGTGCGAGGGGTTTGCATAGGGAAAACACATTTCACTGGTTGACTGTGGTGAATGGTCGTTGTTTTCACGGACCAATCAGGGCGAAGAGCGGTGAGAGTCTAGTGAATGGGACTCATCGAGTGGTGACCACTGATCATCTGACTTGTTTGGGCATTCATTATACATCACAGAAAGATGTGACGAAATGCACAGAAATAGGACAATGAATGTGTCTTGTAAATTGAGCAAGCAATACTTATCCTTATCTAGCTTCTTAGATTAGATTGATTCATATTTATATATTTGTAACTGTATAAATATGACAATTGAACTAATACAGAGTCTACTTTACTTGCTTATAAAAGTCAACAAAAAAAAACACAGACGTGAAATTATGTTAATATTTATACAGCATAAATAGATTGAAGATAAAACTAGTGCTTTTTAGGCTACCACGTCATAGGTCCTGACATGGCCCCTCACACACATAATACTGTATCCATTAATCACATGATTTCATGATTTTGTGAATGGGTTTGATATAATGAACAACAGAGTAGCCTTATTCCCTAGTGTGGGCTACAGAACATTTCCATGACAGATGCAACTCCTTCTTTCCACCAGCAGAGGTCAGTCTTCACTCACTTACTCTCCTCAGCTCCTATACCAGTATTTTCTCTAGTGCCTAGCCCCTAGCACAATCTCTACTCTAGCCCCTAGGCCCTAGCACTACAGTATCTCTACTCTAGCTCCTAGCCCCTACCACTATCTCTACTCTAGTGACTAGCCCCTACCACTATCTCTAGGCTAGCCCCTAGCCCCAAGCACTATCTCTACTCTAGCTCCTAACCCCTAGCACTATCTCCACTCTAGCCCCAAGCACTATCTCTACTCTAGCTGCTAGCCCCTAGCACTATCTCTTCTCTAGCTCCTAACCCCTAGGCTCCTAACCCCTAGCACTATATTTACTCCTAGCAGTACTGTATCTCTACTCTAGCTCCTAGTCCCTAGCACTGTCTCTACTCTAGCCCCTAGCACTATCTCTACTCTAGCCCCTAGGCCCTAGCTCACTCTCTACTCTAGCTCCTAGCCACTAGCACTATATCAACTCAAGCCATTAACCCCGAGCACTATCTCTATTCTAGCGCCTAGCACTATCTCTACTCTAGCTCCTAACCTCTAGCACTATCTCTACTCTAGCTCCTAAACCCTAGCACTATCTCTACTCTAGCCCCTAGCACTATCTCTACTCTAGCCCCTAAACACTAGCGCTATCTCTACTCTAGCCCCTAAACACTAGCACTATCTCTACTCTAGCCCCTAGCACTATCTCTACTCTAGCCCCTAAACACTAGCGCTATCTCTACTCTAGCCCCTAGCACTATCTCTACTCTAGCCCCTAGCAATATCTCTACTCTAGCCCCTAAACACTAGCACTATCTCTACTCTAGCCCCTAAACACTAGCGCTATCTCTACTCTAGCCCCTAAACACTAGCGCTATCTCTACTCTAGCCCCTAGCACTATCTATATTCTAGCCCCTAGCATTATCTATACTCTAGCCCCTAACCCCTAGCACTATCTCAACTCTAGCCCCTAACCCCTAGCACTATCTCTATTCTAGCCCCTCGCACTATCTCTACTCTAGTGCCAATCCTCTAGCACTATCTCTACTCTAGCTCCAACCCCTAGCACTATCTCTACTCTAGCCCCTAGCATTTACTCTAGTTCTTAGCACTATCTCTACTCTAGCCCCTAGGCCCTAGCACTATCTCTACTCTAGCCCCAAACCCCTAGCACTATCTATTCTCGTTCCTAGCCTCTAGCACTATCTCTAATCTCGTTCCTAGCCTCTAGCACTATCTCTACTCTAGCCCCTAGCACTACCTCTACTCTAGCTCCTAGCACTATCTCTACTCTAGCCCCTAACCATTTGCACTATCTCTACTCTAGCTGCTAACCCCTAGCACGATATATACTCTAGCTCCTAGCACCTCTGTATCTCTACTCTAGCCCCTAGCACTATCTCAACTCTAGCCCCTAACCCCTAGCACTATCTCTATTCTAGCCCCTCGCACTATCTCTACTCTAGTGCCAATCCTCTAGCACTATCTCTACTCTAGCTCCAACCCCTAGCACTATCTCTACTCTAGCCCCTAGCATTGTCTTTACTCTAGTTCTTAGCACTATCTCTACTCTAGCCCCTAGGCCCTAGCACTATCTCTACTCTAGCCCCAAACCCCTAGCACTATCTATTCTCGTTCCTAGCCTCTAGCACTATCTCTAATCTCGTTCCTAGCCTCTAGCACTATCTCTACTCTAGCCCCTAGCACTACCTCTACTCTAGCTCCTAGCACTATCTCTACTCTAGCCCCTAACCATTTGCACTACCTCTACTCTAGCTCCTAGCTCCTCTGTATCTCTACTCTAGCCCCTAGCACTATCTCTATTCTCGTTCCTAGCCTCTAGCACTATATATACTCTAGCCCCTAGCACTATCTCTACTCTAGCTCCTAGCACTATGTCTACTCTAGCTCCTAGCCCCTAGCACTGTCTCTACTCTAGCTCCTAGCACTATCTCTACTCTATCCCCTAGCCCCTAGCACTATCTCTACTCTAGCTCCCAGGCACTACCACTTTCTCTACTCTAGCCCCTAGCCCCTAGAACTATCTATATTCTAGCCCCAAGCACTATCTCTACTCTAGCTCCTAACCCCTAGCACTATCTCTACTCTAGCCCCTAGCACTATCTCTAATCTAGCTTTTAACCCCTAGCACTATCTCTACTCTAGCCCCTAGCACTATCTCTACTCTAGCTCCTAACCCCTAGCACTATCTCTAATCTCGCTCCTAACCCCCAACACTATCTCTACTCTAGCTCCTACCCCCTAGCACTATCTCTACTCTACCCCCTAGCACTATCTCTACTCTAACCCCTAGCACTATCTCTACTCTAGCTCCTAACCCCTAGCACTATCTCTACTCTAGCTTCTAGCAATATCTCGACTCTAGCCCCTAACCTCAAGCACGATCTCTATTCTAGCCCCTAGCAATATCTCTACTCTAGCTCCTAACCCCAAGCAGTATCTCTACTCTAGCCCCTAGCATTATCTTTACTCTAGCTCCTAGCACTATCTCTACTCTAGCCCCTAGCACTATGTCTACTCTAGCTGCTAACCCCTAGCACTATCTCTATTCTAGCTCCTAGCCCCTAGCACTATCTCTTCTCTAGCCCTTAGGCCCTAGCACTATCTCTACTTTATCCCCTAGCCCCTAGCACTATCTCTACTCTAGCCCCTAGCACTATCTCTACTCTAGCTCCTAACCCCTAGCACTATCTCTACTCTAGCTCCTAACCCCTAGCACTATCTCTACTCTAGCCCCTAGGACTATCTCTACTCTAGCTCCTAACCCCTAGCACTATCTCCACTCTAGCCCCTAACCCCTAGCACTATCTCTACTCTAGCTCCTAACCCCAAGCAGTATCTCTACTATATCTCCGAGCACTATCTCTACTCTAGCTCCTAGCCCCTAGCACTATCTCTACTCTAGCCTCTAACCCCTAGCACGATATATACTCTAGCTCCTAGCACCTCTGTATCTCTACTCTAGCCCCTAGCACTATCTCTATTCTCGTTCCTAGCCTCTAGCACTATATATACTCTAGCCCCTAGCATTATCTCTACTCTAGCCCCTAGCACTATCTCTACTCTAGCTCCTAGCCCCTAGCACTGTCTCTACTCTAGCTCCTAGCACTATCTCTACTCTATCCCCTAGCCCCAAGCACTATCTCTACTCTAGCTCCTAACCCCTAGCACTATCTCTACTCTAGCCCCTAGCACTATCTCTAATCTAGCTCTTAACCCCTAGCACTATCTCTACTCTAGCTCCTAACACCTAGCACTATCTCTACTCTACCCCCTAGCACTATCTCTACTCTAGCTCCTAACACCTAGCACTATCTCTACTCTAGCTCCTAGCTCCTAGCACTATCTCTACTCTACCCCCTAGCACTATCTCTACTCTAGCTCCTAACCCCCAGCACTATCTCTACTCTAGCTCCTAACCTCCAGCACTATCTCTACTCTAGCTCCTAACCCCTAGCACTATCTCTACTCTAGCCCCTAGCACTATCTCTAATCTAGCTCTTAACCCCTAGCACTATCTCTACTCTAGCTCCTAACACCTAGCACTATCTCTACTCTAGCTCCTAACCCCTAGCACTATCTCTACTCTAGCTCCTAGCTCCTAGCACTATCTCTACTCTACCCCCTAGCACTATCTCTACTCTAGCTCCTAACACCTAGCACTATCTCTACTCTAGCTCCTAGCTCCTAGCACTATCTCTACTCTACCCCCTAGCACTATCTCTACTCTAGCTCCTAACACCTAGCACTATCTCTACTCTAGCTCCTAGCTCCTAGCTCCTAGCACTATCTCTACTCTACCCCCTAGCACTATCTCTACTCTAGCTCCTAACACCTAGCACTATCTCTACTCTAGCTCCTAGCTTCTAGCACTATCTCTACTCTATCTCCTAGCACTAGCTCTACTATATCTCCGAGCACTATCTCTACTCTAGCCTCTAACCCCTAGCACTATTTCTATTCTAGCCTCTAGCACTGTCTCTACTCTAGCTCCTAACCCCCAGCACTATCTCTACTCTAGCTCCTAACCCCAAGCACTATCTCTACTCTAGCTCCTAACCGCAAGCAATATCTCTACTCTAGCTCCTAACCCCTAGCACTATCTCTATTCTAGCTCCTAGCTCCTATCTCTACTCTAGCGCCTAGCACCAACTCTACTCAGCAGAACTGTTGTCAGTGGTCCATAGATACACAAGTGTTCAAATCCAAAGCCATAAGTAGCACATTCACTAGATAGCAGGTGGATTCATCTGCACTGGAGGTGAACACGTACTATAATACTTTATGACAAAAGTGACATTGTATTACATGAAACACCATGCCCCTCACCAGATCAACCCACATGACCCTCACCAGATCAACCCACATGACCCTCACCAGATCAACCCACGTGACCCTCACCAGATCAACCCACATGACATACTGTATAAGAGCATTATAGAACTTTACAACATTACTGTAGCAATCCACCCTTTGTCTTGCTATTTACTTTGTTCTTATTTAACTTATTTAACCAGGAAAGGCCTTTTTACAGAAGGTTAGAAAGCTCTTCTGCGAGGGCCATCTGTTCTTTCGAGAGTCAAACAACATCGGCCTACATTATTTCTCAATGGTCTACATAGTTTACTAAATAATCTGCATTTCGTAATTAGTCTCAAGGTTTTTGTTGGATATTTGTGTTCCTCTGGTTTATTGCATGATGCAATGCAAACGCAACAGACCTAAGTTATTGCTTTGTCTGGAGATAGGATCCATTTGATGTGAAATATCCATGTTTAGTTCGCTTGGTGTCTGTCTCAATACTGTCTGTTAAAACCTAGTTTCTTCCCAAAGCCGCTGTATGAGACTGGGCAAGCAGTACTAATAACACCCAAGCCTGTCTATTTCTACCCCGGCAGACCCAGCTTGCATCCCAAATGGCACCCTACTGCCTGTAGTGTACTACTTCTGAGGGCCCATAGGGCTCTGGTCAAAGGTAGAGCCCTATGTAGAGAATAGGGTGCTCTTTGGAACAATCCCTAGTGATCTATTGGTCCGAAAGAGAACGTGGGACAGCAGAGTCATAGAAGTAAACTATTAGATACTCTTACAGGGGAACGTGCTGGTGTGTGTGTGTGTGTGTGTGTGTGTGTGTGTGTGTGTGTGTGTGTGTGTGTGTGTGTGTGTGTGTGTGTGTGTGTGTGTGTGTGTGTGTGTGTGTGTGTGTGTGTGTGTGTGTGTGTGTGTGTGTGTGTGTGTGTGTGTGTGTGTGTGTGTGCTACTTGAGCAGCTGTTTCTCCTTTCGCCATGGCGACTCAGTGGCATCAACATTGAGTGTGTGCATGTCTGTGTGTACCAGGAAGATGTATGAAAATAGCACCTCACCCCATCCGACCCTACAGGCAACCGGAGCAGGGTAGGGGTGTGAGGGGGTCAGAGAGGTGAAGGGGCTATGGAAAAGGTCAATGGGACACATTTACTTTCGCTCAGAACATATTTTCTGTGTGTGTGTGTGAGTGTGTAAATATGTATCTATTTTTGGTATTGTCCACAACAACTATTCCACTATTAACGGTTGTACTGTAGACCACTTGTTTTGTCAAAATAAAAACAGGATCATGTCGGCAGTTGGTTAGAGACACCTTGCTTGTTTATCTCTGTCTGCATGCCTTCTGGTAAAGATAGCCTTATCAATGATCTCGTAGTGTTGACAAAACAAGATGACCATTGTACTAGTTCTCTCCCATTGGTCTCATCTTGTCATCCCGTGTAAATAGACACAACCTTTGAAGACAAATGATATGAGTGTATCAAACTGTAACTGTACCTTTTCACGTGAGCTGTTTTCTGAGCCTACGCGGCGTCGTGTGTGTGTGTGTCCTCCTGTACCTTGTGGATGTGAGCTGTAGGGTTACATTTTTAGTTTAGAGTACGTGCGTGTCGTGAGCTAGCTACATAAATAGATATAGAGTGAATGTCAGAGTTACCTTGACTGAGTCATACATGTAGTCACCGTGAAGGTTCAGATATCCTGTCTGTTTGTGTGTGTGTGTGTGTGTGTGTGTGTGTGTGTGTGTGTGTGTGTGTGTGTGTGTGTGTGTGTGTGTGTGTGTGTGTGTGTGTGTGTGTGTGTGTGTGTGTGTGTGTGTGTGTGTGTGTGTGTGTGTGTGTGTGTGAGAGAGATGTTTACCGACCCTAAGCACACAGCCAAGACAACGAAAGGAATGGCTTCGGGGCAAGTCTCTGAATGTCCTTGAGTGGCCCAGCCAGAACCCGGACTTGAACCAGATCGAACATCTCTGGAGAGTCTTAAAAATAGCTGTGCAGCGATGCTCCCCATCCAACATCCAACTCCCCAAATACAGGTGTGCCAAGCTTGTCGCGTCATACCCAAGAAGACTCGAGGCTGTAATCGCTGCTAAAGGTGCTTCAACAAAGTACTGAGTAAAGGGTCTGAATACTTTTGTAAATATGATATATATATATATATTTTTTTTTGTATATATTAGCAAAAAAGTATAAAAACTTGTTTTTGCTTCGTCATTATGGGGTATTGTGTGTACACTGATGATTGGAAAAAATGATTAAATACATTTTAGAATAAGGCTGTAACATAACAAAATGTGGAAAAAGTCAAGGGGTCTGAATACTTTCCGAATGCACTGCATATTAAAATTCGGCATACATCCGCAGCGTGAACCGTGAATGGGATCTCTGGGAGCGTTGGGAACATTGCCTTTAATAGGAGCATTGTCAACAGTGTAATGTGCTTCTCTACAGCACGACATGGATTGAATCCCCGTCTCAACCAATCAGACACAGAGTCACACACAATCTTACTACCATACCTCATTTAGTCTGCACTGCTGTCAAGCTGGATCATTCTCATCAACATCAAAACACTGCAACATTTTAGTGATTGATCACGTACTACACAGTTCATCATTTTGCTTGGTTGGTTAGTTAGTTAGAGTGTGTTGTCTCAGGACGGGTCAGTGGGTCCATGGGAAAGAAACAGCTGTCCACTCCAACCTGACCCATGAGGACCTGACTGACACTGACACTGGCACACTGGCACACACACACACATACACACACATATTCCAACCAATATCACTCCACAGTCTTGCAGGGATCTGTGTCTACTACCATGGTATCATGCTGTGTGTGAAGTCTAGCCTGGTCTAGACCTGTATCATGCTGTATGTGGAGGCTAGCCTGGTCTAGACCTGTATCATACTGTATGTGAAGGCTAGCCTGGTCTAGACCTGCATCATGCTGTATGTGGAGGCTAGCCTGGTCTAGACCTGTATCATGCTGTATGTGGAGGCTAGCCTGGTCTAGACCTGTATCATACTGTATGTGAAGGCTAGCCTGGTCTAGACCTGCATCATGCTGTATGTGGAGGCTAGCCTGGTCTAAACCTGTATCATGCTGTATGTGGAGGCTAGCCTGGTCTAGACCTGTATTATGCTGTATGTGGAGGCTATTCTGGTCTAGACCTGTATCATGCTGTATGTGGAGGCTAGCCTGGTCTAGACCTGTATCATGCTGTATGTGGAGGCTAGCCTGGTCTAGACCTGTATCATGCTGTATGTGGAGGCTAGCCTGGTCTAGACCTGTATCATACTGTATGTGGAGGCTAGCCTGGTCTAGACCTGTATCATGCTGTATGTGGAGGCTAGCCTGGTCTAGACCTGTATCATGCTGTATGTAGAGGCTAGCCTGGTCTAGACCTGTATCATGCTGTATGTGGAGGCTAGCCTGGTCTAGACCTGTATCATGCTGTATGTGGAGGCTAGCCTGGTTTAGACCTGTATCATACTGTATGTGGAGGCTAGCCTGGTCTAGACCTGTATCATGCTGTATGTGGAGGCTAGCCTGGTCTAGACCTGTATCATGCTGTATGTGGAGGCTAGCCTGGTCTAGACCTGTATCATACTGTATGTGAAGGCTAGCCTGGTCTAGACCTGTATCATGCTGTATGTGGAGGCTAGCCTGGTCTAGACCTGTATCATGCTGTATGTGGAGGCTAGCCTGGTCTAGACCTGTATCATGCTGTATGTGGAGGCTAGCCTGGTCTAGACCTGTATCATACTGTATGTGAAGGCTAGCCTGGTCCAGACCTGCATCATGCTGTATGTGGAGGCTAGCCTGGTCTAGACCTGTATCATGCTGTATGTGGAGGCTAGCCTGGTCTAGACCTGTATCATGCTGTATGTGGGGGCTAGCCTGGTCTAGACCTGTATCATGCTGTATGTGGAGGCTAGCCTGGTCTAGACCTGTATCATGCTGTATGTGGAGGCTAGCCTGGTCTAGACCTGTATCATACTGTATGTGGAGGCTAGCCTGGTCTAGACCTGTATCATGCTGTATGTGGAGGCTAGCCTGGTCTAGACCTGTATCATGCTGTATGTGGAGGCTAGCCTGGTCTAGACCTGTATCATGCTGTATGTGGAGGCTAGCCTGGTCTAGACCTGTATCATGCTGTATGTGGAGGCTAGCCTGGTCTAGACCTGTATCATGCTGTATGTGGAGGCTAGCCTGGTTTAGACCTGTATCATACTGTATGTGGAGGCTAGCCTGGTCTAGACCTGTATCATGCTGTATGTAGAGGCTAGCCTGGTCTAGACCTGTATCATGCTGTATGTGGAGGCTAGCCTGGTCTAGACCTGTATCATGCTGTATGTGGAGGCTAGCCTGGTTTAGACCTGTATCATACTGTATGTGGAGGCTAGCCTGGTCTAGACCTGTATCATGCTGTATGTGGAGGCTAGCCTGGTCTAGACCTGTATCATGCTGTATGTGGAGGCTAGCCTGGTCTAGACCTGTATCATACTGTATGTGAAGGCTAGCCTGGTCTAGACCTGTATCATGCTGTATGTGGAGGCTAGCCTGGTCTAGACCTGTATCATGCTGTATGTGGAGGCTAGCCTGGTCTAGACCTGTATCATGCTGTATGTGGAGGCTAGCCTGGTCTAGACCTGTATCATACTGTATGTGAAGGCTAGCCTGGTCTAGACCTGCATCATGCTGTATGTGGAGGCTAGCCTGGTCTAGACCTGTATCATGCTGTATGTGGAGGCTAGCCTGGTCTAGACCTGTATCATGCTGTATGTGGAGGCTAGCCTGGTCTAGACCTGTATCATGCTGTATGTGGAGGCTAGCCTGGTCTAGACCTGTATCATGCTGTATGTGGAGGCTAGCCTGGTCTAGACCTGTATCATGCTGTATGTGGAGGCTAGCCTGGTCTAGACCTGTATCATGCTGTATGTGAAGGCTAGCCTGGTGTAGACCTGTATCATGCTGTATGTGGAGGCTAGCCTGGTCTAGACCTGTATCATGCTGCATGTGGAGGCTAGCCTGGTCTAGACCTGTATCATGCTGTATGTGGAGGCTAGCCTGGTCTAGACCTGTATCATGCTGTATGTGGAGGCTAGCCTGGTCTAGACCTGTATCATGCTGTATGTGGAGGCTAGCCTGGTCTAGACCTGTATCATACTGTATGTGGAGGCTAGCCTGGTCTAGACCTGTATCATGCTGTATGTGGAGGCTAGCCTGGTCTAGACCTGTATCATGCTGTATGTGGAGGCTAGTCTGGTCTAGACCTGTATCATGCTGTATGTGGAGGCTAGCCTGGTTTAGACCTGTATCATACTGTATGTGGAGGCTAGCCTGGTCTAGACCTGTATCATGCTGTATGTGGAGGCTAGCCTGGTCTAGACCTGTATCATGCTGTATGTGGAGGCTAGCCTTGTCTAGACCTGTATCATGCTGTATGTGGAGGCTAGCCTGGTCTAGACCTGTATCATACTGTATGTGGGGGCTAGCCTGATCTAGACCTGTATCATACTGTATGTGGAGGCTAGCCTGGTCTAGACCTGTATCATACTGTATGTGGAGCCTGGTCTAGACCTGTATCATGCTGTATGTGGAGGCTAGCCTGGTCTAGACCTGTATCATGCTGTATGTGGAGCCTGGTCTAGACCTGTATCATACTGTATGTGGAGGCTAGCCTGGTCTAGACCTGTATCATACTGTATGTGAAGGCTAGCCTGGTCTAGACCTGCATCATGCTGTATGTGGAGGCTAGCCTGGTCTAGACCTGTATCATGCTGTATGTGAAGGCTAGCCTGGTCTAGACCTGTATCATGCTGTATGTGGAGCCTGGTCTAGACCTGTATCATGCTGTATGTGAAGGCTAGCCTGGTCTAGACCTGTATCATGCTGTATGTGGAGGCTAGCCTGGTCTAGACCTGTATCATACTGTATGTGGAGCCTGGTCTAGACCTGTATCATGCTGTATGTGGAGGCTAGCCTGGTCTAGACCTGTATCATGCTGTATGTGGAGCCTGGTCTAGACCTGTATCATGCTGTATGTGAAGGCTAGCCTGGTCTAGACCTGCATCATGCTGTATGTGGAGGCTAGCCTGGTCTAGACCTGTATCATGCTGTATGTGGAGGCTAGCCTGGTCTAGACCTGTATCATGCTGTATGTGGAGGCTAGCCTGGTCTAGACCTGTATCATGCTGTATGTGGAGCCTGGTCTAGACCTGTATCATGCTGTATGTGAAGGCTAGCCTGGTCTAGACCTGCATCATGCTGTATGTGGAGGCTAGCCTGGTCTAGACCTGTATCATGCTGTATGTGGAGGCTAGCCTGGTCTAGACCTGTATCATGCTGTATGTGGAGGCTAGCCTGGTCTAGACCTGTATCATGCTGTATGTGGAGGCTAGCCTGGTCTAGACCTGTATCATGCTGTATGTGGAGGCTAGCCTGGTCTAGACCTGTATCATGCTGTATGTGGAGGCTAGCCTGGTCTAGACCTGTATCATGCTGTATGTGGAGGCTAGCCTGGTTTAGACCTGTATCATACTGTATGTGGAGGCTAGCCTGGTCTAGACCTGTATCATGCTGTATGTGGAGGCTAGCCTGGTCTAGACCTGTATCATGCTGTATGTAGAGGCTAGCCTGGTCTAGACCTGTATCATGCTGTATGTGGAGGCTAGCCTGGTCTAGACCTGTATCATGCTGTATGTGGAGGCTAGCCTGGTTTAGACCTGTATCATACTGTATGTGGAGGCTAGCCTGGTCTAGACCTGTATCATGCTGTATGTGGAGGCTAGCCTGGTCTAGACCTGTATCATGCTGTATGTGGAGGCTAGCCTGGTCTAGACCTGTATCATACTGTATGTGAAGGCTAGCCTGGTCTAGACCTGTATCATGCTGTATGTGGAGGCTAGCCTGGTCTAGACCTGTATCATGCTGTATGTGGAGGCTAGCCTGGTCTAGACCTGTATCATGCTGTATGTGGAGGCTAGCCTGGTCTAGACCTGTATCATACTGTATGTGAAGGCTAGCCTGGTCTAGACCTGCATCATGCTGTATGTGGAGGCTAGCCTGGTCTAGACCTGTATCATGCTGTATGTGGAGGCTAGCCTGGTCTAGACCTGTATCATGCTGTATGTGGAGGCTAGCCTGGTCTAGACCTGTATCATGCTGTATGTGGAGGCTAGCCTGGTCTAGACCTGTATCATGCTGTATGTGGAGGCTAGCCTGGTCTAGACCTGTATCATGCTGTATGTGGAGGCTAGCCTGGTCTAGACCTGTATCATGCTGTATGTGAAGGCTAGCCTGGTCTAGACCTGTATCATGCTGTATGTGGAGGCTAGCCTGGTCTAGACCTGTATCATGCTGTATGTGGAGGCTAGCCTGGTCTAGACCTGTATCATGCTGTATGTGGAGCCTGGTCTAGACCTGTATCATGCTGTATGTGAAGGCTAGCCTGGTCTAGACCTGTATCATGCTGTATGTGGAGGCTAGCCTGGTCTAGACCTGTATCATACTGTATGTGGAGCCTGGTCTAGACCTGTATCATGCTGTATGTGGAGGCTAGCCTGGTCTAGACCTGTATCATGCTGTATGTGGAGCCTGGTCTAGACCTGTATCATGCTGTATGTGGAGCCTGGTCTAGACCTGTATCATGCTGTATGTGGAGGCAAACCTGGTCTAGACCTGTATCATGCTGTATGTGGAGGCTAGCCTGGTCTAGACCTGTATCATGCTGTATGTGGAGGCTAGCCTGGTCTAGACCTGTATCATGCTGTATGTGGAGCCTGGTCTAGACCTGTATCATGCTGTATGTGAAGGCTAGCCTGGTCTAGACCTGCATCATGCTGTATGTGGAGGCTAGCCTGGTCTAGACCTGTATCATGCTGTATGTGGACGCTAGCCTGGTCTAGACCTGTATCATGCTGTATGTGGAGGCTAGCCTGGTCTAGACCTGTATCATGCTGTATGTGGAGGCTAGCCTGGTCTAGACCTGTATCATGCTGTATGTGGAGGCTAGCCTGGTCTAGACCTGTATCATGCTGTATGTGGAGGCTAGCCTGGTCTAGACCTGTATCATGCTGTATGTGGAGGCTAGCCTGGTTTAGACCTGTATCATACTGTATGTGGAGGCTAGCCTGGTCTAGACCTGTATCATGCTGTATGTGGAGGCTAGCCTGGTCTAGACCTGTATCATGCTGTATGTAGAGGCTAGCCTGGTCTAGACCTGTATCATGCTGTATGTGGAGGCTAGCCTGGTCTAGACCTGTATCATGCTGTATGTGGAGGCTAGCCTGGTTTAGACCTGTATCATACTGTATGTGGAGGCTAGCCTGGTCTAGACCTGTATCATGCTGTATGTGGAGGCTAGCCTGGTCTAGACCTGTATCATGCTGTATGTGAAGGCTAGCCTGGTCTAGACCTGTATCATGCTGTATGTGGAGGCTAGCCTGGTCTAGACCTGTATCATGCTGTATGTGGAGGCTAGCCTGGTCTAGACCTGTATCATGCTGTATGTGGAGGCTAGCCTGGTCTAGACCTGTATCATACTGTATGTGAAGGCTAGCCTGGTCTAGACCTGCATCATGCTGTATGTGGAGGCTAGCCTGGTCTAGACCTGTATCATGCTGTATGTGGAGGCTAGCCTGGTCTAGACCTGTATAATGCTGTATGTGGAGGCTAGCCTGGTCTAGACCTGTATCATGCTGTATGTGGAGGCTAGCCTGGTCTAGACCTGTATCATGCTGTATGTGGAGGCTAGCCTGGTCTAGACCTGTATCATGCTGTATGTGGAGGCTAGCCTGGTCTAGACCTGTATCATGCTGTATGTGAAGGCTAGCCTGGTCTAGACCTGTATCATGCTGTATGTGGAGGCTAGCCTGGTCTAGACCTGTATCATGCTGTATGTGGAGGCTAGCCTGGTCTAGACCTGTATCATGCTGTATGTGGAGGCTAGCCTGGTCTAGACCTGTATCATGCTGTATGTGGAGGCTAGCCTGGTCTAGACCTGTATCATGCTGTATGTGGAGGCTAGCCTGGTCTAGACCTGTATCATACTGTATGTGGAGGCTAGCCTGGTCTAGACCTGTATCATGCTGTATGTGGAGGCTAGCCTGGTCTAGACCTGTATCATGCTGTATGTGGAGGCTAGTCTGGTCTAGACCTGTATCATGCTGTATGTGGAGGCTAGCCTGGTTTAGACCTGTATCATACTGTATGTGGAGGCTAGCCTGGTCTAGACCTGTATCATGCTGTATGTGGAGGCTAGCCTGGTCTAGACCTGTATCATGCTGTATGTGGAGGCTAGCCTTGTCTAGACCTGTATCATGCTGTATGTGGAGGCTAGCCTGGTCTAGACCTGTATCATACTGTATGTGGGGGCTAGCCTGATCTAGACCTGTATCATACTGTATGTGGAGGCTAGCCTGGTCTAGACCTGTATCATACTGTATGTGGAGCCTGGTCTAGACCTGTATCATGCTGTATGTGGAGCCTGGTCTAGACCTGTATCATGCTGTATGTGGAGCCTGGTCTAGACCTGTATCATGCTGTATGTGAAGGCTAGCCTGGTCTAGACCTGCATCATGCTGTATGTGGAGGCTAGCCTGGTCTAGACCTGTATCATGCTGTATGTGGAGGCTAGCCTTGTCTAGACCTGTATCATGCTGTATGTGGAGGCTAGCCTGGTCTAGACCTGTATCATACTGTATGTGGGGGCTAGCCTGATCTAGACCTGTATCATACTGTATGTGGAGGCTAGCCTGGTCTAGACCTGTATCATACTGTATGTGGAGCCTGGTCTAGACCTGTATCATGCTGTATGTGGAGGCTAGCCTGGTCTAGACCTGTATCATGCTGTATGTGGAGCCTGGTCTAGACCTGTATCATGCTGTATGTGAAGGCTAGCCTGGTCTAGACCTGCATCATGCTGTATGTGGAGGCTAGCCTGGTCTAGACCTGTATCATGCTGTATGTGGAGGCTAGCCTTGTCTAGACCTGTATCATGCTGTATGTGGAGGCTAGCCTGGTCTAGACCTGTATCATACTGTATGTGGGGGCTAGCCTGATCTAGACCTGTATCATACTGTATGTGGAGGCTAGCCTGGTCTAGACCTGTATCATACTGTATGTGGAGCCTGGTCTAGACCTGTATCATGCTGTATGTGGAGGCTAGCCTGGTCTAGACCTGTATCATGCTGTATGTGGAGCCTGGTCTAGACCTGTATCATGCTGTATGTGAAGGCTAGCCTGGTCTAGACCTGCATCATGCTGTATGTGGAGGCTAGCCTGGTCTAGACCTGTATCATGCTGTATGTGGAGGCTAGCCTGGTCTAGACCTGTATCATGCTGTATGTGGAGGCTAGCCTGGTCTAGACCTGTATCATGCTGTATGTGGAGCCTGGTCTAGACCTGTATCATGCTGTATGTGAAGGCTAGCCTGGTCTAGACCTGCATCATGCTGTATGTGGAGGCTAGCCTGGTCTAGACCTGTATCATGCTGTATGTGGAGGCTAGCCTGGTCTAGACCTGTATCATGCTGTATGTGGAGGCTAGCCTGGTTTAGACCTGTATCATACTGTATGTGGAGGCTAGCCTGGTCTAGACCTGTATCATGCTGTATGTGGAGCCTGGTCTAGACCTGTATCATGCTGTATGTGAAGGCTAGCCTGGTCTAGACCTGCATCATGCTGTATGTGGAGGCTAGCCTGGTCTAGACCTGTATCATGCTGTATGTGGAGGCTAGCCTGGTCTAGACCTGTATCATGCTGTATGTGGAGGCTAGCCTGGTCTAGACCTGTATCATGCTGTATGTGGAGGCTAGCCTGGTCTAGACCTGTATCATGCTGTATGTGGAGGCTAGCCTGGTCTAGACCTGTATCATGCTGTATGTGGAGGCTAGCCTGGTCTAGACCTGTATCATGCTGTATGTGGAGGCTAGCCTGGTTTAGACCTGTATCATACTGTATGTGGAGGCTAGCCTGGTCTAGACCTGTATCATGCTGTATGTGGAGGCTAGCCTGGTCTAGACCTGTATCATGCTGTATGTAGAGGCTAGCCTGGTCTAGACCTGTATCATGCTGTATGTGGAGGCTAGCCTGGTCTAGACCTGTATCATGCTGTATGTGGAGGCTAGCCTGGTTTAGACCTGTATCATACTGTATGTGGAGGCTAGCCTGGTCTAGACCTGTATCATGCTGTATGTGGAGGCTAGCCTGGTCTAGACCTGTATCATGCTGTATGTGGAGGCTAGCCTGGTCTAGACCTGTATCATACTGTATGTGAAGGCTAGCCTGGTCTAGACCTGTATCATGCTGTATGTGGAGGCTAGCCTGGTCTAGACCTGTATCATGCTGTATGTGGAGGCTAGCCTGGTCTAGACCTGTATCATGCTGTATGTGGAGGCTAGCCTGGTCTAGACCTGTATCATACTGTATGTGAAGGCTAGCCTGGTCTAGACCTGCATCATGCTGTATGTGGAGGCTAGCCTGGTCTAGACCTGTATCATGCTGTATGTGGAGGCTAGCCTGGTCTAGACCTGTATCATGCTGTATGTGGAGGCTAGCCTGGTCTAGACCTGTATCATGCTGTATGTGGAGGCTAGCCTGGTCTAGACCTGTATCATGCTGTATGTGGAGGCTAGCCTGGTCTAGACCTGTATCATGCTGTATGTGGAGGCTAGCCTGGTCTAGACCTGTATCATGCTGTATGTGAAGGCTAGCCTGGTCTAGACCTGTATCATGCTGTATGTGGAGGCTAGCCTGGTCTAGACCTGTATCATGCTGTATGTGGAGGCTAGCCTGGTCTAGACCTGTATCATGCTGTATGTGGAGGCTAGCCTGGTCTAGACCTGTATCATGCTGTATGTGGAGGCTAGCCTGGTCTAGACCTGTATCATGCTGTATGTGGAGGCTAGCCTGGTCTAGACCTGTATCATACTGTATGTGGAGGCTAGCCTGGTCTAGACCTGTATCATGCTGTATGTGGAGGCTAGCCTGGTCTAGACCTGTATCATGCTGTATGTGGAGGCTAGTCTGGTCTAGACCTGTATCATGCTGTATGTGGAGGCTAGCCTGGTTTAGACCTGTATCATACTGTATGTGGAGGCTAGCCTGGTCTAGACCTGTATCATGCTGTATGTGGAGGCTAGCCTGGTCTAGACCTGTATCATGCTGTATGTGGAGGCTAGCCTTGTCTAGACCTGTATCATGCTGTATGTGGAGGCTAGCCTGGTCTAGACCTGTATCATACTGTATGTGGGGGCTAGCCTGATCTAGACCTGTATCATACTGTATGTGGAGGCTAGCCTGGTCTAGACCTGTATCATACTGTATGTGGAGCCTGGTCTAGACCTGTATCATGCTGTATGTGGAGGCTAGCCTGGTCTAGACCTGTATCATGCTGTATGTGGAGCCTGGTCTAGACCTGTATCATGCTGTATGTGAAGGCTAGCCTGGTCTAGACCTGCATCATGCTGTATGTGGAGGCTAGCCTGGTCTAGACCTGTATCATGTTGTATGTGGAGGCTAGCCTGGTCTAGACCTGTATCATGCTGTATGTGGAGGCTAGCCTGGTCTAGACCTGTATCATGCTGTATGTGGAGCCTGGTCTAGACCTGTATCATGCTGTATGTGAAGGCTAGCCTGGTCTAGACCTGCATCATGCTGTATGTGGAGGCTAGCCTGGTCTAGACCTGTATCATGCTGTATGTGGAGGCTAGCCTGGTCTAGACCTGTATCATGCTGTATGTGGAGGCTAGCCTGGTTTAGACCTGTATCATACTGTATGTGGAGGCTAGCCTGGTCTAGACCTGTATCATGCTGTATGTGGAGGCTAGCCTGGTCTAGACCTGTATCATACTGTATGTGAAGGCTAGCCTGGTCTAGACCTGTATCATGCTGTATGTGGAGGCTAGCCTGGTCTAGACCTGTATCATGCTGTATGTGGAGGCTAGCCTGGTCTAGACCTGTATCATGCTGTATGTGGAGGCTAGCCTGGTCTAGACCTGTATCATACTGTATGTGAAGGCTAGCCTGGTCCAGACCTGCATCATGCTGTATGTGGAGGCTAGCCTGGTCTAGACCTGTATCATGCTGTATGTGGAGGCTAGCCTGGTCTAGACCTGTATCATGCTGTATGTGGGGGCTAGCCTGGTCTAGACCTGTATCATGCTGTATGTGGAGGCTAGCCTGGTCTAGACCTGTATCATGCTGTATGTGGAGCCTGGTCTAGACCTGTATCATGCTGTATGTGGAGGCTAGCCTGGTCTAGACCTGTATCATGCTGTATGTGGAGGCTAGCCTGGTCTAGACCTGTATCATGCTGTATGTGGAGGCTAGCCTGGTCTAGACCTGTATCATGCTGTATGTGGAGGCTAGCCTGGTCTAGACCTGTATCATGCTGTATGTGAAGGCTAGCCTGGTCTAGACCTGTATCATGCTGTATGTGGAGGCTAGCCTGGTCTAGACCTGTATCATGCTGTATGTGAAGGCTAGCCTGGTCTAGACCTGTATCATGCTGTATGTGGAGGCTAGCCTGGTCTAGACCTGTATCATGCTGTATGTGGAGGCTAGCCTGGTCTAGACCTGTATCATGCTGTATGTGGAGGCTAGCCTGGTCTAGACCTGTATCATGCTGTATGTGGAGGCTAGCCTGGTCTAGACCTGTATCATGCTGTATGTGGAGGCTAGCCTGGTCTAGACCTGTATCATGCTGTATGTGGAGGCTAGCCTGGTCTAGACCTGTATCATGCTGTATGTGGAGGCTAGCCTGGTCTAGACCTGTATCATGCTGTATGTGAAGGCTAGCCTGGTCTAGACCTGTATCATGCTGTATGTGGAGGCTAGCCTGGTCTAGACCTGTATCATGCTGTATGTGGAGGCTAGCCTGGTCTAGACCTGTATCATGCTGTATGTGGAGGCTAGCCTGGTCTAGACCTGTATCATGCTGTATGTGGAGGCTAGCCTGGTCTAGACCTGTATCATGCTGTATGTGGAGGCTAGCCTGGTCTAGACCTGTATCATACTGTATGTGGAGGCTAGCCTGGTCTAGACCTGTATCATGCTGTATGTGGAGGCTAGCCTGGTCTAGACCTGTATCATGCTGTATGTGGAGGCTAGTCTGGTCTAGACCTGTATCATGCTGTATGTGGAGGCTAGCCTGGTTTAGACCTGTATCATACTGTATGTGGAGGCTAGCCTGGTCTAGACCTGTATCATGCTGTATGTGGAGGCTAGCCTGGTCTAGACCTGTATCATGCTGTATGTGGAGGCTAGCCTTGTCTAGACCTGTATCATGCTGTATGTGGAGGCTAGCCTGGTCTAGACCTGTATCATACTGTATGTGGGGGCTAGCCTGATCTAGACCTGTATCATACTGTATGTGGAGGCTAGCCTGGTCTAGACCTGTATCATACTGTATGTGGAGCCTGGTCTAGACCTGTATCATGCTGTATGTGGAGGCTAGCCTGGTCTAGACCTGTATCATGCTGTATGTGGAGCCTGGTCTAGACCTGTATCATGCTGTATGTGAAGGCTAGCCTGGTCTAGACCTGCATCATGCTGTATGTGGAGGCTAGCCTGGTCTAGACCTGTATCATGTTGTATGTGGAGGCTAGCCTGGTCTAGACCTGTATCATGCTGTATGTGGAGGCTAGCCTGGTCTAGACCTGTATCATGCTGTATGTGGAGCCTGGTCTAGACCTGTATCATGCTGTATGTGAAGGCTAGCCTGGTCTAGACCTGCATCATGCTGTATGTGGAGGCTAGCCTGGTCTAGACCTGTATCATGCTGTATGTGGAGGCTAGCCTGGTCTAGACCTGTATCATGCTGTATGTGGAGGCTAGCCTGGTTTAGACCTGTATCATACTGTATGTGGAGGCTAGCCTGGTCTAGACCTGTATCATGCTGTATGTGGAGGCTAGCCTGGTCTAGACCTGTATCATACTGTATGTGAAGGCTAGCCTGGTCTAGACCTGTATCATGCTGTATGTGGAGGCTAGCCTGGTCTAGACCTGTATCATGCTGTATGTGGAGGCTAGCCTGGTCTAGACCTGTATCATGCTGTATGTGGAGGCTAGCCTGGTCTAGACCTGTATCATACTGTATGTGAAGGCTAGCCTGGTCCAGACCTGCATCATGCTGTATGTGGAGGCTAGCCTGGTCTAGACCTGTATCATGCTGTATGTGGAGGCTAGCCTGGTCTAGACCTGTATCATGCTGTATGTGGGGGCTAGCCTGGTCTAGACCTGTATCATGCTGTATGTGGAGGGCTAGCCTGGTCTAGACCTGTATCATGCTGTATGTGGAGCCTGGTCTAGACCTGTATCATGCTGTATGTGGAGGCTAGCCTGGTCTAGACCTGTATCATGCTGTATGTGGAGGCTAGCCTGGTCTAGACCTGTATCATGCTGTATGTGGAGGCTAGCCTGGTCTAGACCTGTATCATGCTGTATGTGGAGGCTAGCCTGGTCTAGACCTGTATCATGCTGTATGTGAAGGCTAGCCTGGTCTAGACCTGTATCATGCTGTATGTGGAGGCTAGCCTGGTCTAGACCTGTATCATGCTGTATGTGAAGGCTAGCCTGGTCTAGACCTGTATCATGCTGTATGTGGAGGCTAGCCTGGTCTAGACCTGTATCATGCTGTATGTGGAGGCTAGCCTGGTCTAGACCTGTATCATGCTGTATGTGGAGGCTAGCCTGGTCTAGACCTGTATCATGCTGTATGTGGAGGCTAGCCTGGTTTAGACCTGTATCATACTGTATGTGGAGGCTAGCCTGGTCTAGACCTGTATCATGCTGTATGTGGAGGCTAGCCTTGTCTAGACCTGTATCATGCTGTATGTGGAGGCTAGCCTGGTCTAGACCTGTATCATACTGTATGTGGGGGCTAGCCTGATCTAGACCTGTATCATACTGTATGTGGAGGCTAGCCTGGTCTAGACCTGTATCATACTGTATGTGGAGCCTGGTCTAGACCTGTATCATGCTGTATGTGGAGGCTAGCCTGGTCTAGACCTGTATCATGCTGTATGTGGAGCCTGGTCTAGACCTGTATCATGCTGTATGTGAAGGCTAGCCTGGTCTAGACCTGCATCATGCTGTATGTGGAGGCTAGCCTGGTCTAGACCTGTATCATGCTGTATGTGGAGGCTAGCCTGGTCTAGACCTGTATCATGCTGTATGTGGAGGCTAGCCTGGTCTAGACCTGTATCATGCTGTATGTGGAGCCTGGTCTAGACCTGTATCATGCTGTATGTGAAGGCTAGCCTGGTCTAGACCTGCATCATGCTGTATGTGGAGGCTAGCCTGGTCTAGACCTGTATCATGCTGTATGTGGAGGCTAGCCTGGTCTAGACCTGTATCATGCTGTATGTGGAGGCTAGCCTGGTCTAGACCTGTATCATACTGTATGTGAAGGCTAGCCTGGTCTAGACCTGTATCATGCTGTATGTGGAGGCTAGCCTGGTCTAGACCTGTATCATGCTGTATGTGGAGGCTAGCCTGGTCTAGACCTGTATCATGCTGTATGTGGAGGCTAGCCTGGTCTAGACCTGTATCATACTGTATGTGAAGGCTAGCCTGGTCCAGACCTGCATCATGCTGTATGTGGAGGCTAGCCTGGTCTAGACCTGTATCATGCTGTATGTGGAGGCTAGCCTGGTCTAGACCTGTATCATGCTGTATGTGGAGGCTAGCCTGGTCTAGACCTGTATCATGCTGTATGTAGAGGCTAGCCTGGTCTAGACCTGTATCATGCTGTATGTGGAGGCTAGCCTGGTCTAGACCTGTATCATGCTGTATGTGGAGGCTAGCCTGGTTTAGACCTGTATCATACTGTATGTGGAGGCTAGCCTGGTCTAGACCTGTATCATGCTGTATGTGGAGGCTAGCCTGGTCTAGACCTGTATCATGCTGTATGTGGAGGCTAGCCTGGTCTAGACCTGTATCATACTGTATGTGAAGGCTAGCCTGGTCTAGACCTGTATCATGCTGTATGTGGAGGCTAGCCTGGTCTAGACCTGTATCATGCTGTATGTGGAGGCTAGCCTGGTCTAGACCTGTATCATGCTGTATGTGGAGGCTAGCCTGGTCTAGACCTGTATCATACTGTATGTGAAGGCTAGCCTGGTCTAGACCTGCATCATGCTGTATGTGGAGGCTAGCCTGGTCTAGACCTGTATCATGCTGTATGTGGAGGCTAGCCTGGTCTAGACCTGTATCATGCTGTATGTGGAGGCTAGCCTGGTCTAGACCTGTATCATGCTGTATGTGGAGCCTGGTCTAGACCTGTATCATGCTGTATGTGAAGGCTAGCCTGGTCTAGACCTGCATCATGCTGTATGTGGAGGCTAGCCTGGTCTAGACCTGTATCATGCTGTATGTGGAGGCTAGCCTGGTCTAGACCTGTATCATGCTGTATGTGGAGGCTAGCCTGGTCTAGACCTGTATCATACTGTATGTGAAGGCTAGCCTGGTCTAGACCTGTATCATGCTGTATGTGGAGGCTAGCCTGGTCTAGACCTGTATCATGCTGTATGTGGAGGCTAGCCTGGTCTAGACCTGTATCATGCTGTATGTGGAGGCTAGCCTGGTCTAGACCTGTATCATACTGTATGTGAAGGCTAGCCTGGTCCAGACCTGCATCATGCTGTATGTGGAGGCTAGCCTGGTCTAGACCTGTATCATGCTGTATGTGGAGGCTAGCCTGGTCTAGACCTGTATCATACTGTATGTGGAGGCTAGCCTGGTCTAGACCTGTATCATGCTGTATGTGGAGGCTAGCCTGGTCTAGACCTGTATCATGCTGTATGTGGAGGCTAGCCTGGTTTAGACCTGTATCATACTGTATGTGGAGGCTAGCCTGGTCTAGACCTGTATCATGCTGTATGTGGAGGCTAGCCTGGTCTAGACCTGTATCATGCTGTATGTAGAGGCTAGCCTGGTCTAGACCTGTATCATGCTGTATGTGGAGGCTAGCCTGGTCTAGACCTGTATCATGCTGTATGTGGAGGCTAGCCTGGTTTAGACCTGTATCATACTGTATGTGGAGGCTAGCCTGGTCTAGACCTGTATCATGCTGTATGTGGAGGCTAGCCTGGTCTAGACCTGTATCATGCTGTATGTGGAGGCTAGCCTGGTCTAGACCTGTATCATACTGTATGTGAAGGCTAGCCTGGTCTAGACCTGTATCATGCTGTATGTGGAGGCTAGCCTGGTCTAGACCTGTATCATGCTGTATGTGGAGGCTAGCCTGGTCTAGACCTGTATCATGCTGTATGTGGAGGCTAGCCTGGTCTAGACCTGTATCATACTGTATGTGGAGGCTAGCCTGGTCTAGACCTGTATCATGCTGTATGTGGAGGCTAGCCTGGTCTAGACCTGTATCATGCTGTATGTGGAGGCTAGCCTGGTCTAGACCTGTATCATACTGTATGTGGAGGCTAGCCTGGTTTAGACCTGTATCATACTGTATGTGGAGGCTAGCCTGGTCTAGACCTGTATCATGCTGTATGTGGAGGCTAGCCTGGTCTAGACCTGTATCATGCTGTATGTGGAGGCTAGCCTGGTCTAGACCTGTATCATACTGTATGTGAAGGCTAGCCTGGTCTAGACCTGTATTATGCTGTATGTGGAGGCTAGCCTGGTCTAGACCTGTATCATGCTGTATGTGGAGGCTAGCCTGGTCTAGACCTGTATCATGCTGTATGTGGAGGCTAGCCTGGTCTAGACCTGTATCATACTGTATGTGAAGGCTAGCCTGGTCTAGACCTGCATCATGCTGTATGTGGAGGCTAGCCTGGTCTAGACCTGTATCATGCTGTATGTGGAGGCTAGCCTGGTCTAGACCTGTATCATGCTGTATGTGGAGGCTAGCCTGGTCTAGACCTGTATCATACTGTATGTGGAGGCTAGCCTGGTCTAGACCTGTATCATGCTGTATGTGGAGGCTAGCCTGGTCTAGACCTGTATCATGCTGTATGTGGAGGCTAGTCTGGTCTAGACCTGTATCATGCTGTATGTGGAGGCTAGCCTGGTCTAGACCTGTATCATACTGTATGTGGAGGCTAGCCTGGTCTAGACCTGTATCATGCTGTATGTGGAGGCTAGCCTGGTCTAGACCTGTATCATGCTGTATGTGGAGGCTAGCCTTGTCTAGACCTGTATCATGCTGTATGTGGAGGCTAGCCTGGTCTAGACCTGTATCATGCTGTATGTGGAGGCTAGCCTGGTCTAGACCTGTATCATACTGTATGTGGAGGCTAGCCTGGTCTAGACCTGTATCATGCTGTATGTGGAGGCTAGCCTGGTCTAGACCTGTATCATGCTGTATGTGGAGGCTAGCCTGGTTTAGACCTGTATCATACTGTATGTGGAGGCTAGCCTGGTCTAGACCTGTATCATGCTGTATGTGGAGGCTAGCCTGGTCTAGACCTGTATCATGCTGTATGTAGAGGCTAGCCTGGTCTAGACCTGTATCATGCTGTATGTGGAGGCTAGCCTGGTCTAGACCTGTATCATGCTGTATGTGGAGGCTAGCCTGGTTTAGACCTGTATCATACTGTATGTGGAGGCTAGCCTGGTCTAGACCTGTATCATGCTGTATGTGGAGGCTAGCCTGGTCTAGACCTGTATCATGCTGTATGTGGAGGCTAGCCTGGTCTAGACCTGTATCATACTGTATGTGAAGGCTAGCCTGGTCTAGACCTGTATCATGCTGTATGTGGAGGCTAGCCTGGTCTAGACCTGTATCATGCTGTATGTGGAGGCTAGCCTGGTCTAGACCTGTATCATGCTGTATGTGGAGGCTAGCCTGGTCTAGACCTGTATCATGCTGTATGTGAAGGCTAGCCTGGTCTAGACCTGCATCATGCTGTATGTGGAGGCTAGCCTGGTCTAGACCTGCATCATGCTGTATGTGGAGGCTAGCCTGGTCTAGACCTGTATCATGCTGTATGTGGAGGCTAGCCTGGTCTAGACCTGTATCATGCTGTATGTGGAGGCTAGCCTGGTCTAGACCTGTATCATGCTGTATGTGGAGGCTAGCCTGGTCTAGACCTGTATCATGCTGTATGTGGAGGCTAGCCTGGTCTAGACCTGTATCATGCTGTATGTGGAGGCTAGCCTGGTCTAGACCTGTATCATGCTGTATGTGGAGGCTAGCCTGGTCTAGACCTGTATCATGCTGTATGTGGAGGCTAGCCTGGTCTATACCTGTATCATGCTGTATGTGGAGGCTAGCCTGGTCTAGACCTGTATCATGCTGTATGTGGAGGCTAGCCTGGTCTAGACCTGTATCATGCTGTATGTGGAGGCTAGTCTGGTCTAGACCTGTATCATACTGTATGTGGAGGCTAGCCTGGTCTAGACCTGTATCATACTGTATGTGGAGGCTAGCCTGGTCTAGACCTGTATCATGCTGTATGTGGAGGCTAGCCTGGTCTAGACCTGTATCATGCTGTATGTGGAGGCTAGCCTTGTCTAAACCTGTATCATGCTGTATGTGGAGGCTAGCCTGGTCTAGACCTGTATCATACTGTATGTGGGGGCTAGCCTGATCTAGACCTGTATCATACTGTATGTGGAGGCTAGCCTGGTCTAGACCTGTATCATACTGTATGTGGAGCCTGGTCTAGACCTGTATCATGCTGTATGTGGAGGCTAGCCTGGTCTAGACCTGTATCATGCTGTATGTGGAGGCTAGCCTGGTCTAGACCTGTATCATGCTGTATGTGGAGCCTGGTCTAGACCTGTATCATGCTGTATGTGAAGGCTAGCCTGGTCTAGACCTGCATCATGCTGTATGTGGAGGCTAGCCTGGTCTAGACCTGTATCATGCTGTATGTGGAGGCTAGCCTGGTCTAGACCTGTATCATGCTGTATGTGGAGGCTAGCCTGGTCTAGACCTGTATCATGCTGTATGTGGAGCCTGGTCTAGACCTGTATCATGCTGTATGTGAAGGCTAGCCTGGTCTAGACCTGCATCATGCTGTATGTGGAGGCTAGCCTGGTCTAGACCTGTATCATGCTGTATGTGGAGGCTAGCCTGGTCTAGACCTGTATCATGCTGTATGTGGAGGCTAGCCTGGTCTAGACCTGTATCATGCTGTATGTGGAGGCGAGCCTGGTTTAGACCTGTTTCATACTGTATGTGGAGGCTAGCCTGGTCTAGACCTGTATCATGCTGTATGTGGAGGCTAGCCTGGTCTAGACCTGTATCATACTGTATGTGAAGGCTAGCCTGGTCTAGACCTGTATCATGCTGTATGTGGAGGCTAGCCTGGTCTAGACCTGTATCATGCTGTATGTGGAGGCTAGCCTGGTCTAGACCTGTATCATGCTGTATGTGGAGGCTAGCCTGGTCTAGACCTGTATCATACTGTATGTGAAGGCTAGCCTGGTCTAGACCTGCATCATGCTGTATGTGGAGGCTAGCCTGGTCTAGACCTGTATCATGCTGTATGTGGAGGCTAGCCTGGTCTAGACCTGTATCATGCTGTATGTGGAGGCTAGCCTGGTCTAGACCTGTATCATGCTGTATGTGGAGGCTAGCCTGGTCTAGACCTGTATCATGCTGTATGTGGAGGCTAGCCTGGTCTAGACCTGTATCATGCTGTATGTGGAGGCTAGCCTGGTCTAGACCTGTATCATGCTGTATGTGAAGGCTAGCCTGGTCTAGACCTGTATCATGCTGTATGTGGAGGCTAGCCTGGTCTAGACCTGTATCATGCTGTATGTGGAGGCTAGCCTGGTCTAGACCTGTATCATGCTGTATGTGGAGGCTAGCCTGGTCTAGACCTGTATCATGCTGTATGTGGAGGCTAGCCTGGTCTAGACCTGTATCATGCTGTATGTGGAGGCTAGCCTGGTCTAGACCTGTATCATACTGTATGTGGAGGCTAGCCTGGTCTAGACCTGTATCATGCTGTATGTGGAGGCTAGCCTGGTCTAGACCTGTATCATGCTGTATGTGGAGGCTAGTCTGGTCTAGACCTGTATCATGCTGTATGTGGAGGCTAGCCTGGTTTAGACCTGTATCATACTGTATGTGGAGGCTAGCCTGGTCTAGACCTGTATCATGCTGTATGTGGAGGCTAGCCTGGTCTAGACCTGTATCATGCTGTATGTGGAGGCTAGCCTTGTCTAGACCTGTATCATGCTGTATGTGGAGGCTAGCCTGGTCTAGACCTGTATCATACTGTATGTGGGGGCTAGCCTGATCTAGACCTGTATCATACTGTATGTGGAGGCTAGCCTGGTCTAGACCTGTATCATACTGTATGTGGAGCCTGGTCTAGACCTGTATCATGCTGTATGTGGAGGCTAGCCTGGTCTAGACCTGTATCATGCTGTATGTGGAGCCTGGTCTAGACCTGTATCATGCTGTATGTGAAGGCTAGCCTGGTCTAGACCTGCATCATGCTGTATGTGGAGGCTAGCCTGGTCTAGACCTGTATCATGCTGTATGTGGAGGCTAGCCTGGTCTAGACCTGTATCATGCTGTATGTGGAGGCTAGCCTGGTCTAGACCTGTATCATGCTGTATGTGGAGCCTGGTCTAGACCTGTATCATGCTGTATGTGAAGGCTAGCCTGGTCTAGACCTGCATCATGCTGTATGTGGAGGCTAGCCTGGTCTAGACCTGTATCATGCTGTATGTGGAGGCTAGCCTGGTCTAGACCTGTATCATGCTGTATGTGGAGGCTAGCCTGGTCTAGACCTGTATCATGCTGTATGTGGAGGCTAGCCTGGTCTAGACCTGTATCATGCTGTATGTGGAGGCTAGCCTGGTCTAGACCTGTATCATGCTGTATGTGGAGGCTAGCCTGGTCTAGACCTGCATCATGCTGTATGTGGAGGCTAGCCTGGTGTCGTGTCTTTGGTACCGTTAAATTGAAGACTTATAGTTTTTATCATAGATTCCTATAATTAGGGATTACGCGATCACTTGAGTAATAACGTAACTAATTAACTATGAATTCGAGGGCACCAGGGAAAGTTATTAGATTACAAGGTTATAATTTCCCAATATAACCTTTCAGATATTTCCATATCTGATCAATAGTCCTCTAATTAAAGATTTATTTACTCTACCTTACGTCAGTCTCATTCCAAACGTCGTAAATCGTTGATCTGCACGAACCCAGTCTTCACTATGAGTCATCCATACATCAATTGTCTTAAATCATTTATTTATTACTAACTAATTAATTCACAGAAATGCAAAACAAACAAACTTAAAATAGTTACATGAAATGATGGGAGAAAATATGCCCTAGTGGGCTAAACCGGCATGGCGGCTGTTAGACAAAGGGAAAGTTGCGTTCGACTAAGAATTCACTACAGAGTCCATAACTATAACAATTGACATGCTAATCCTTACACATGAATGCTCACTCATTCGGGAACAATTGCAATCAATATATATATAGTTACGTCCAGTGTGTGTGTCGCCTTGGTCGTTGGAGAGAAGTTCGTTTTGGTTGGAGTGAAGTTCTGTCTCGGTTGTGGATTGTTCAGAGTGTCATTCGTTAGAGAATGGATGTTTCGGCGGTTGTCTTTCTTCGCGTTCAATGATACCGAATTCCTAGCTGCAGACTAGAAGTCAATATCAAAGACTTGTTATGATTCGTATAAGAGTTTTAACCACGTGGGATGGTTAAAAGATTCAGCAGTCTGGTCTCAAACCTTTGTCCTCTCGTGATTGAGAGAAACATGGTCTCAATTGGTAATTTCTTAAAAGTTGGCTTTTATTCAGATAGCAGAGAGGGGTGGTCCCATGGTCTCTGACCCAACTGGCTCAGGGGCGGTCCTTGATTTAGTTCAAATCAAGAAGGTATTTGTACTTTTCTTAATTAAACAGTCCAAAATCATACTCCACACTTATACAAACAGTATCATACTCACTCATTCATTTTATACAACAAACAGATGTTAACCTCATATCTGAGGTTATTATATAAACAGCGGTATGGTAATGTGGTCCCACAGTCTCACGTGAGTTTCCCACGTGGTGACAAATGGACATGTTCATAGCTGGACCTTCACCGATCATTCCTACTTGTGCAGGAATATGAAATATGTTCGTACCTCAAGTTCTGTGAGGTGGAAGAGAATTCCTTTGTCCTGAAAGTTTACCCTCTGTCTTAATACTGTTTGTGGTGGGGAGATTCTCAGGAATTTACGACATCTCTCTGTGATCACAGCATGGGTTGAAAGAGGAAAGGGGGAGGCAGGGAGAGGGGGATGGGGTTTGCTATACCCAAGCAGGCAACATCATGACATACCCCCCCTGGTGGTTTGGATCTTGTTTGTCCTGCAAGTTACAAATCAACATAAAATCATGAACACATGGTGTCCTGCTTGTAGATCATCGTTGCAGTCCCCTCTGGTGGTTGAACTTGGTAGGCTTCTCTGAAAGCGGAGCAGTCCACCACAAGGATGGCAGTTGATGTCCGGTTGGTGATCGCCGTTGCGGTCCCTTCTAGTGATGTACCTTGGTAGGTTCCCTGGAAGCTGCAAAGTACCCCAGGGAGGGCCAGGGGATGTCCTGGTTGGTGATCACCGTTGTGGTCCCCCCCTTGGTGGTTTACCTTGGTAGGCTCTCTGACAGCGGGCATGCCGCCACAAGGATGGGCCGTGGGTGTCCGGATTTGGGGTCGCCGTTCCGGACCCGTCGTCTGGTTGTCGTCCAGACTGGAAGATCTGAGCAGTAACTTAGGCAGATGTTAACAACGCACACACACTCATGAAATATATATATAATTACATTCATTCCCCAATGAGCGGCGTTGTGGCACTAAGTGAATGTTGTATGGGGAAGTTGTTTATGGCTCTATCACTTCCTAAATGTCAAAGGAACTGAACCGAAAAGGAATGAAAGCATAAACAAAAAAAAATACTAAATATAGTTCTCACACAAAAATCATCTAATTGGACTATATTCTATATACGTCCAATGTTCTGGCAAAATGACTATCATGGCATTGTCTCTAATGCCATATCTAGGGTTTTCCTACTTGGTGTGTTGCTTAGGCACTATCCTAAGTTGATAACTATATGATAACTTTACAGCTGTAAGGCACTAGTTTTGGGCAGTCTACAGGGATGACCTATGGACTTCTGGGAAGAAAACTGGTGAGTGCTGTAGAGACAAAGGCCTAGAAGTAAATGTTCAACTTTACTAAGGCAGGTATTTTGCTTGGACCCTTAAGTGATCCTAGCATAAATCCTAATTGGATGTTCCGTTGTGCATGTGCGTTTATGCTTAAACAAGCGCGCATGTCAAGGGAAGAAAACCAAGTATCCTGGCAGATTACAACTTGTTCAGAAATTAGTCTGACGTAGTCAGGTAATTTTCAGGTCAATGCCTGAGGGTCAGTCAGAATTGGTGTCGAGGGAGTCTGTAGTAGTTTTTACTAAGTCACTGTGTCTTCCACTATTGTAGTGGTGATAGGTATGACGTCTATTTCATAGCTATGTTATCCACGGAGGAGCTAACCTCACGACGGAAGTACTATAAGTATTGGACCCGTCGTACGTGGTGTGATCATGGTTAGTGATTCTAATAATTTTCCTCCTGAATGAAGGATTCTATTTATTAGTGGCATGTGTGTTAACCATTGGAAGAGTGCACTGGAGATTCCCTTCCCTGTGTTGCACTCTGAGTGACTCCTATGTCACTATTGTCGAGGGTAATTTGATTGGTTAGGTCTCTAACCTTCTTACTGATTGTAGTTAGACTGACTGTTGCTGGTATTGGTACTGGTGCTCAAGGGGACCAGTTATCCTACCGATTTATTTTGAAATATTATAATACCGGAACACATGATTGGAGCATTTTACTAGTTGTATTGTAGTTGAACCTACACATGGCAAGGAATGATTATTATTGCCATTTGTTTTGGAGGTGGACAAGTCCACTGGACTTCCTTTACGACCAGTGTGGTACACCTCAGTCCTATTTTAGATGTGCTCTAAGATAATCCCCGTCTAGGGGCCTGTCTGCTCCTCAATGTTCTCATAGAGGAGTTTACAACTAGATTTGATTTATGCTCTGGCGGCCTCGTACGGTGTTGTCCATAGTCTTGACCCCCCCACCGGCCTCGATGAGGCTCATCATGGGTCTGGGCTACTATTCCCCCCCTTTGTGTCTCGGGACCCCCCCACCAGCGGGTGGTGTTGGTGTCCGAGGCGCAAATGAAAAGATCGGACCCGATGTACGAGTTGTCAGCGGCCGCGTTGTTATGAGAATGGCTGTAACCTTTCAACCAAATCTCCTGGTGTTTGTGCTTCAAAACGCTCAGTGGCTGTCGAGGCATGTCAGTCACCACCACTTCCGCGTGTGGTAATCTCTTCAGTACCTGCGAACTGAGACAAGGATATCGGTCTGTGATATCGCCAAGTGTTTCACCAGTGGGAATCATCGGGTCAGTTGCTGGACTGACGCCATTAGTGTCATTGTAAGGGGTGACAGTCCCCAACAAAGCGGAAGGTGTATCATCGGAAGCAGAGTATACTCTGTGCATCAATGTTTTTCTTGCTGAGACGGCCGCAGTGCTTGCGGAAATGTCTGAAGGGCAAGAGGAGTTCATCTCAACTACCGTATTGCACGACTGCACGGAGGAGGGAAGTTGCTTATTAACAGAGACAGCTGGCTCGAAATCATGAAAAGAATGGTCAATCAGGTTGGCTGATGGAATTTGTCGAGGTATCGTAATATCTCCTTGGATCGGATTCTGCCCCAAGAGGTTTTTAAACGTCTTTTCCCCAAGGGGTGCTTTTGACAGATATCCCTCGTGACTGACTGCGTTGCAGCTAGCGTTAGGGGAAGACAGTGTGGTCAGTGGAGAAGGCAGGGTGGCCTGTGACCATACCTGGTTGGTTTTCCAATCCATCAATGGGAGTAACCGATCCATCAAGTCTGCTCCAAGTAGCAGGGGTACGGTTTCGAGGCTGGTGACATACACAGGGTGAACGAGCAATACGTCCTTGAAGTGTAGTTTCAGCATGACTCTCAATGTGAGAGGCGAGGTAGTCTGAGTGACCCCTCGAAGTGTAGTGTCGCATCGTTCCACTTTTAACCAACGTTTAGTTGGCTTCAAAGCCTTTTTGAGATCATCAAACAATGTTTGAGAGATGAGTGATATTGTCGCACCCGAATCAATTAGCGCATGACAAGTTAAGCAGTCCTCCAGGACTGTTTCCAGGTATGGTCGTTTAGATTCGTGGTTAGTGGACATATTCCCCACAAAGTGGAGTGATTGTTCGCAACGACGTGATGTGCCATTTCTGTTCAAGGTGGAAACAGATTGACTTTTACGATTTTGAGTGGGCTTGGCTTTAACGAAGCGTTTGACCTTTTTCTTCGCAACCTGTGTATCAGAGTCTATAGACAAAGCCCGGGGGCTTCTTTCTTGATCAAGCGGGCCCTGGATAGGGTCTTGAATGAGAGCGGGAGAAATTTGAACTTTAACGTCCTTGCTAAGGGTGTTAATTCCTGCGGACCTGGTGTCCGGTAATTCCCCGTCTAGTCCTTGTGACTTATCTTTTACCCTTTTCTCAAATTGTTCTCGCTTTAGTTCTTCCCGTAGTGGAACTTCTGGGGAACATTGGTCTACGTTTTGATTGTCCTTCAACCCTTTGTTACCCTTGTGCTCTGACACTTTGTGTGGGTTGGGTGCAGGAACGTAGCGAACAGGTCGATTGTAGCGGTAGTCATGTTGATTGCGACGTACTTTACAGTTATTTCGACCGCGGAGGTTATTGGAATCATGGTTTCATGGTAGAAACTGTTGTTGTGCGTCATCTCTCAACGCTCCAATACCTGATAATGCACCCTCTAGCTGGAGTGAGTGCTCCTGGTCACACTTCAAAACCGAGTGGTCAGGGCTCTTAGCGTTGTGAACTTTTGATGCCTCAAAAGCTGTGCTTGCAAGCTCTCTGAGTTGTAAGATAGGCAAGCCAACGTGGGCGGCAGGGCCCAAGTAGGTAATGAAGGTAGGATACATGTTCGACAGGAACATTTGTTTAAAAGGTAACAGGTCTTCCATGCCTGTTTCAGTGAGTAGGCCAAAGTAAGCTGAACGAAGCGTATGATAGTAAGCTTGTGGGTGTTCGTTCCGAGCTTGTTTAACGGTGTTAGCCAGTGAGCTATTGTGTTTGCGAGTCGCAGAACCACTGAATTCTACTTTCAAAGCTGTGGCAAGTTTAGCGTAGTCATTTAGCACGTGTTGCTGTTGTAGACGAATGAACCTTGTCACGTGTCTATTTGACGTTCGCTTCAACAGGTAAACCCTGTCAGAAGCTGTAGCGTTCGGGTAGCCATCCAACGCGTCCTCTATGTCAGTTAGGAACGTCTCAGTATCGTTTGGCTGACCTGGAACAGGGTCAAAGGTGGGGAAATACTTGACGAGTTTGTCAAGGTATTCCGCGCCAAGAGGGCGGAGAGGGTTGGCTTCATCCTGTGGAGAGATTGGGGCCGAAAGGCCAAGAGAAGAAGCCAAGCCTTGTTGTTGTTGGCCAAGAGGTGCAATATTACTCAGTGCCGAATGGCCAAGAGGAGAAGACTGAGGGACACATGAGGGAGGCAAGGTCTGAAACCTATCGTCTTTACTCCTGTGAGTACAGGGCTCCGGTTGCTTGGATTGGTAGTCGCTCTGTAGAGCGTGACCATTCTGGACTTCATCCAGATGGTACCTAAGGGTGGTATTCTGCTGCATTGCAGAGTCCACTTGAGCGCTTAGAGTACTGATTTTGGACACGTGAGTGTCACACTTGCTCCTTTCGGTCTCAAACTTATCTGTCATGGTTTGCAAATAGAGGTCTCGAGTACGGAGCGAGAGATTCAGTGATGAGATTTCCGCTGCTTGCTTAGAAATCAATATTTCCATCTTCATCACCTGAGTTCTCTCATCATTCATTTGGTCAGCGACTTCAATGAGTTCTGCTGATTTGTCATCCAACTTTGACATTATGTTCATTAACTGATCGTCTTTGGTCTGCAGCGTTTTGAGTAGAACTGTGTTATTTTGAGTAACGTTCAACATAACTGCATGCATGTTATCAAGTTGAGCGCTCCTGTTTGTAGATAACTCTTCAGATTTATCTAGTTTGGCGTGGACATCATCGTATTTAGTTTTGGCTAAATCGAGTTGTTCCAGTAGCATTTGATTTTGTTCCTGTAGAAAACGGTTTTGTTGAAGAGCTTGTGCTTGTGCTTGTTCATCGTTATACGTTTTTGCAATTTTATTTAATTGTTCAGTTTTCAAGCGCAGCTCCATAGCTAGCAGAATTTTTCCATTTTCTGCATTTGTCATTAGTTTCCCGGTTCTCTCCACCTGTCCCTCCATGTCTGCCATCACCTGCTCGTGCTGCAGCTGTGCACTGCGGTATTGGACAAATGCCAATCTCGGGTGGCAAGACATCAGGGCTAGACTGGAGAGAACATTTACGAGGCCTGCGCCTGATGGTTGATTTTGGAAAGCGCTGTTGTCTGCTTTTCCACTAAGGGCATAATTAGTGTTGGTATCGCTGCTGAGGTCAGAGATCAATACATTTGCGGGTGGAGGTTCACTAATTAGCGGGCGGGTGGGGATTACCCCCTCTGATGGCTTGCACATTATTAGAACATTTTGAAAGGAAAAATGTTTTTCCTAATTTTCCTAAATTTGGTTTTGGAATATATTGGAAGCTGCAAAGACAAGTTTAATCTATTTATAGACGTTAATGAGCTATCAGTACTGGACAGTACTGTGGAAGTTGGACGTGAATGAATTTGCAAAAGCAAATTGAATTAATTAATCAATGCCAATGATTAATCCTACCCGTGTAGGCTATCTGGGTATTAAACTTTAATTAACATGAGATGTGGCTTCATCTAGGTTATGATAAGTTTAAAAGTGTCTCATTTGATTGGAAGAACATTAAATTATGTTCAACAATTTAACTTATTAAATTGAATGAGACGATAATCCATACAATCTCTGCTGATTGGATATCATAAGTGTAACAGTAGACCAAATGTTTGGAACATTCAACACTGTGGTACACTTCCCCCTAAGGCCGAAACCACATGGGATTCCCGCTGGGGCGGGGCTTCTGTCAGTAGTGGATTACTGACTGGGTTTTGAAAAACCCAAATTTTACTGATTGATCAATTTAATGATAAATCAAACCCGTATAGGCAATTTGTGAATTAAACTTGAATTAACCTGAGAAGTGCTTAATCTAGGTTAATATGAGAAGTTTAAGATGTCTCATTTAATTGGAAGAACCTAGAAAGGTATGTCCGACAATTTAAATAAATAAATTGAATGAGACCCAAACAATTGATTGCTGGATTATTTAAACGTGATCCACGTTTGGGTTTCGCCACCTCTTTTAAGGGATGTACTTGCGGTTCTTTACCACCAGGATGCGAAATGCTGAAATCAAACGGAAGTACAAAGGGCGGAACTTCCGTCGCGCGAGGCGGAGGATTTTAAACAGCACACAGAACGTGAAAAAAAATTCCCTCTATTTTAGCTTGCACCTCGTGGATTTCCCACCTCGTGCTTACCCTATGTTGTTCGGAAATTTCACGTTCTAAGCAGAAAATAGGGTCCCTCTCGCCATGGAGAGGGTAGGTTTACTAGTGACGTCTCACGTTAAACCATTCGGCCTACTTTGCTAGCGTTATGTTGACCGGAGCGACACGGTACATAAATATAGCTATGCCTGTAGTCAGTCCACAGTGTGGTAGGCAGACAAATACTTCGGCTCGGTCACCGAACGAATATCTTCTAATTTCTAACCTTATTGGCTCTAGAAGTTAATATTGACCGACAGAAATAGTACCGTTTGGCCTAACGGACTAAATCTGGAATTTACCACTCACTGCTCTGACGCTAAAAGACCGGAGGCGCAATGTAGCCTCTTCAAATAGGAATACACACACGCAAACAATTTTTATAGAAAGTAGTCTGTTTGTTTTGTACGATTTCTGTTTGCACAATCGATATTTGGAATTACACAGCAGAAACTAATTCTATCTTAGATCCTTCACAGGGGGCGTCATATATGTCGTGTCTTTGGTACCGTTAAATTGAAGACTTATAGTTTTTATCATAGATTCCTATAATTAGGGATTACGCGATCACTTGAGTAATAACGTAACTAATTAACTATGAATTCGAGGGCACCAGGGAAAGTTATTAGATTACAAGGTTATAATTTCCCAATATAACCTTTCAGATATTTCCATATCTGATCAATAGTCCTCTAATTAAAGATTTATTTACTCTACCTTACGTCAGTCTCATTCCAAACGTCGTAAATCGTTGATCTGCACGAACCCAGTCTTCACTATGAGTCATCCATACATCAATTGTCTTAAATCATTTATTTATTACTAACTAATTAATTCACAGAAATGCAAAACAAACAAACTTAAAATAGTTACATGAAATGATGGGAGAAAATATGCCCTAGTGGGCTAAACCGGCATGGCGGCTGTTAGACAAAGGGAAAGTTGCGTTCGACTAAGAATTCACTACAGAGTCCATAACTATAACAATTGACATGCTAATCCTTACACATGAACGCTCACTCATTCGGGAACAATTGCAATCAATATATATATAGTTACGTCCAGTGTGTGTGTCGCCTTGGTCGTTGGAGAGAAGTTCTGTCTCGGTTGTGGATTGTTCAGAGTGTCATTCGTTAGAGAATGGATGTTTCGGCGGTTGTCTTTCTTCGCGTTCAATGATACCGAATTCCTAGCTGCAGACTAGAAGTCAATATCAAAGACTTGTTATGATTCGTATAAGAGTTTTAACCACGTGGGATGGTTAAAAGATTCAGCAGTCTGGTCTCAAACCTTTGTCCTCTCGTGATTGAGAGAAACATGGTCTCAATTGGTAATTTCTTAAAAGTTGGCTTTTATTCAGATAGCAGAGAGGGGTGGTCCCATGGTCTCTGACCCAACTGGCTCAGGGGCGGTCCTTGATTTAGTTCAAATCAAGAAGGTATTTGTACTTTTCTTAATTAAACAGTCCAAAATCATACTTCACACTTATACAAACAGTATCATACTCACTCATTCATTTTATACAACAAACAGATGTTAACCTCATATCTGAGGTTATTATATAAACAGCGGTATGGTAATGTGGTCCCACAGTCTCACGTGAGTTTCCCACGTGGTGACAAATGGACATGTTCATAGCTGGACCTTCACCGATCATTCCTACTTGTGCAGGAATATGAAATATGTTCGTACCTCAAGTTCTGTGAGGTGGAAGAGAATTCCTTTGTCCTGAAAGTTTACCCTCTGTCTTAATACTGTTTGTGGTGGGGAGATTCTCAGGAATTTACGACATCTCTCTGTGATCACAGCATGGGTTGAAAGAGGAAAGGGGGAGGCAGGGAGAGGGGGATGGGGTTTGCTATACCCAAGCAGGCAACATCATGACACTGGTCTAGACCTGTATCATGCTGTATGTGGAGCCTGGTCTAGACCTGTATCATACTGTATGTGGAGGCTAGCCTGGTCTAGACCTGTATCATGCTGTATGTGGAGGCTAGCCTGGTCTAGACCTGTATCATGCTGTATGTGGAGGCTAGCCTGGTCTAGACCTGTATCATGCTGTATGTGGAGCCTGGTCTAGACCTGTATCATGCTGTATGTGGAGGCTAGCCTGGTCTAGACCTGCATCATGCTGTATGTGGAGGCTAGCCTGGTCTAGACCTGTATCATGCTGTATGTGGAGGCTAGCCTGGTCTAGACCTGTATCATGCTGTATGTGGAGGCTAGCCTGGTCTAGACCTGTTTCATGAATAATGATGAGTGAGAAAGGTAGACGCACAAATATCATACCCCCAGGGCATGCTAACCTCTCACCATTACAATAACAGGGAGGTTAGCATTTTTGGGGGGGTGTAAAATGTATGGCTTTGTAACTTTCTCACTCATCATTATTCATCAGGACTATCCGTAATCATGGTAGCGTCCACATTAATGTAGAAGTGTTTAGAAACATATTATATTCTTATTTACAATAAAAGTGACTCCAAAATGATACAATACATTATTTACCATTAATTTCTATTGGGCACAAAATAATCTGAAACAAAACAAACAGCAAATGCATCCAAGTCTAGCCTGGTTGATGTACGCTTGAGGTAGTCATTGAGTGCTATGAATATGGGACCAAATACTTCCCTTTTTATTACTTTAATACACATAAGTGAATTTGTCCCAATACTTTTGGTCCCCTAAAATGTGAGGACAATGTACAAAAAGTTCTGTAATTTCTAAAGGGTTCATCCGATATGGATGAAAATACCCTCAAATTACAGCTGACTCTGCACTTTAATCATAGTCATTGTATAATTTCAAATGATACAATGTTCTGGGGTACAGAGCCAAAACAAGAACAAAATGTTTCAAAGTCCCAATACATTTGGAGCGCACTGTAGGTTTGACTGGTGAGCTTAATGTTGCTCATTTCAGTGGTTTCTGAGTCCCGCAATAAGAGTTTAGATCTGTGTAATTCTACACAGTTGTGTTCTGTGAGTGTCACTGAGTAGGCTGATTGGCTGATTCACCATTTAATGGGATTACAACCTATAGGTCAGGCTGTACAGTGCATATCAAATCAAATCAAATTTATTAGTCACATACACATGGTTAGCAGATGTTAATGCGAGTGTAGCGAAATGCTTGTGCTTCTAGTTCCGACAATGCAGTAATAACAACAAGTAATCTAACCTAACAATTCCGCAACTACTACCTTATACACGCAAGTGTAAAGGGATAAAGAATATGTACATAAAGATATATGAATGAGTGATGGTACAGACGGCATAGGCAAGGTGCAGTAGATGGTATAGAGTACGGTATATACCTATGAGATGAGTACTGTAGGGTATGTAAACATAAAGTGGCATAGTTTAAAGTGGCTAGTGGTCCATGTATTACATAAGATGGTAAGATGCAGTAGATGATATAGAGTACAGTATATACATATACATAAGAGATGTGTAATGTAGGGTATGTAAACATTATATTAGGTGGCATTGTTTAAAGTGGCTGGTGGTACATTTTTACATAATTTCCATCAATTCCCATTTTTAAGGTGGCTGGAGCTGAGTCAGTTTGTTGGCAGCGGCCGCTAAATGTTAGTGGTGGCTGTTTAACAGTCTGATGGCCTTGAGATAGAAGCTGTTTTTCAGTCTCTCGGTCCCTGCTTGGATGCACCTGTACTGACCTCGCCTTCTGGATGATAGCGGGGTGAACAGGTAGTGGCTTGGGTGGTTGTTGTCCTTGATGATCTTTATGGCCTTCCTGTGACATCGGGTGGTGTAGGTGTCCTGGAGGGCAGGTAGTTTGCCCCGGGTGATGCGTTCTGCCGACCTCACTACCCTCTGGAGAGCCTTACGGTTGTGTGCGGAGCAGTTGCCGTACCAGGCGGTGATACAGCCCGACAGGATGCTCTCGATTGTGCATCTGTAGAAGTTTGTGAGTGCTTTTGGTGACAAGCCGAATTTCTTCAGCCTCCTGAGGTTGAAGAGGCGCTGCTGCGCCTTCTTCACAACGCTGTCTGTGTGGGTGGACCAATTCAGTTTGTCCGTGATGTGTACACCGAGGAACTTAAAACTTTCCACCTTCTCCACTACTGACCCGTCGATGTGGATAGGGGGGAGCTCCCTCTGCTGTTTCCTGAAGTCCACAATCATCTCCTTTGTTTTGTTGACGTTGAGTGTGAGGTTATTTTCCTGACACCACACTCCGAGGGCCCTCACCTCCTCCCTGTAGGCCGTCTCGTCGTTGTTGGTAATCAAGCCTACCACTGTAGTGTCGTCCGCAAACTTGATGATTGAGTTGGAGGCGTGCATGGCCACGCAGTCGTGGGTGAACAGGGAGTACAGGAGAGGGCTCAGAACGCACCCTTGTGGGGCCCCAGTGTTGAGGATCAGCGGGGTGGAGATGTTGTTACCTACCCTCACCACCTGGGGGCGGCCCGTCAGGAAGTCCAGGACCCAGTTGCACAGGGCGGGGTCGAGGCCCAGGGTCTCGAGCTTGATGACGAGTTTGGAGGGTACTATGGTGTTAAATGCTGAGCTGTAGTCGATGAACAGCATTCTCACATAGGTATTCCTCTTGTCCAGATGGGTTAGGGCAGTGTGCAGTGTGGTTGCGATTGCGTCGTCTGTGGACCTATTGGGTCGGTAAGCAAATTGGAGTGGGTCTAGGGTGTCCGGTAGGGTGGAGGTGATATGGTCCTTGACTAGTCTCTCAAAGCACTTCATGATGACGGAAGTGAGTGCTACGGGGCGGTAGTCGTTTAGCTCAGTTACCTTAGCTTTCTTGGGAACAGGAACAATGGTGGCCCTCTTGAAGCATGTGGGAACAGCAGACTGGGCTAAGGATTGATTGAATATGTCCGTAAACACACCAGCCAGCTGGTCTGCGCATGCTCTGAGGACGCGGCTGGGAATGCCGTCTGGGCCTGCAGCCTTGCGAGGGTTAACACGTTTAAATGTTTTACTCACCTCGGCTGCAGTGAAGGAGAGCCCGCAGGTTTTGGTAGTGGGCCGTGTCAGTGGCACTGTATTATCCTCAAAGCGGGCAAAAAAGGTATTTAGCCTGTCTGGGAGCAAGACATCCTGATCCGCGACGGGGCTGCTTTTCTTTTTGTAATCCGTGATAGACTGTAGACCCTGCCACATACCCCTTGTGTCTGAGCTGTTGAATTGCGATTCAATTTTGTCTCTGTACTGGGACTTAGCCTGTTTGATAGCCTTGCGGAGAGAATAGCTACACTGTGTGTATTCGGTCATGTTTCCGGTCACCTTGCCCTGGTTAAAAGCAGTGGTTCGCGCTTTCAGTTTCACGCGAATGCTGCCGTTAATCCACGGTTTCTGGTTTGGGAATGTTTTAATCGTTGCTCTGGGTACGACATCGTCAATGCACTTCCTAATGAACTCGCTCACCGAATCTGCATATTCATCATTGTTGTTGTTGGACGCCGTGCGGAACATATTCCAATCCGCGTGATCAAAGCAGTCTTGAAGCGTGGATTCAGATTGGTCGGACCAGCGTTGAACAGACCTGAGCGCGGGAGCTTGTAGTTTTAATTTCTGTTTGTAGGCTGGAATCAACAAAATGGAGTCGTGGTCAGCTTTTCCGAAAGGGGGGCGGGGGAGGGCCTTATATGCGTCGCGGAAGTTAGTATAACAATGGTCCAGAGTTCTGCCAGCCCTGGTCGGACAATCGATGTGCTGATAGAATTTAGGGAGTTTTGTTTTTAGATTAGCCTTGTTAAAATCCCCAGCTACGATGAATGCAGCCTCAGGGTGTGTGGTTTCCAGTTTACAGAGAGTCAGATAGAGTTCGTTCAGGGCCATCGATGTGTCTGCTTGGGGGGGAATATATACGGCTGTGATTATGACCGAAGTGAATTCCCTTGGTAGATAATGCGGTCTACATTTGATTGTGAGGAGTTCTAGATCAGGTGAACAGAATGACTTTAGTTCCTGAGTGTTGTTATGATGGTCACACCACGTCTCGTTAATCATGAGGCATACCCCCCCGCCCCTCTTCTTACCAGAAAGATGTATGTTTCTGTCTGCGCGATGCGTGAAGAAACCAGCTGGCTGCACCGACTCCGTTAGCGTCTTTTCAGTTAGCCATGTTTCCGTGAAGCAGAGCACGTTGCAATCCCTGATGTCTCTCTCGAATGTTACCCGTGCTCGGATTTCATCGACCTTATTCTCAAGAGACTGGACATTGGCGAGTAGTATGCTAGGGAGTGGAGTGCGATGTGCTCGTCTCCGAAGCCTGACCAGGAGACCGCTACGTTTGCCCCTTTTTCGGCGTCGTGTAGCTTCGCCGGCTGGGATCAGGTCCATTGTATTGGGTGGAAGGCAAGACACTGGATCCGTTTCGGGAAAGTCATATTCCTGGTAGGAAGGGTGGTTAGTTGACGTTAATCGTATATTCAGTAGTTCCTCCCGGCTGTATGTAATGAAACTTAAGATCACCCGGGGTACCAATGTAAGAAATAACACATAGAAAAACAAAATACTGCATATTTTCCAAGGAACGCGAAGCGAGGCAGCCATCCTGTTCGGCGCCGGAAGTTGCACCCCCAATGCAATTCTGAATTCAAATACATCCATTTTGGGGGGGGGGGGGGGGGGTCAAATTAAATAATTGTTTTTGTTTAATTTATATAACAACATTCCAAACATGATCTAGTCCAATTGGGGCATGATTCCACAATTTGTATCCGTTTGCATTAGTTTCAATTTCGGACTTTAATTTTAAAGGCGAACTGCCGATTCCACTATCATTTTTTAAATGTTATTGTTTTTATTAACAACAAATAACAAAATATACAGTCATACTTTACAACACAGTGTACCAAAAAAAGACTAACTTTATACACAAGGGTATACACATTTAAACAAAAATACACAAGGCTTCAAAGGCATTTAGGGTTTGCTTTACTTTCTATTTTTTATGGAGCACAGTTACATTTTTAAAAAGTAATAATCTTGGCTTTTCTTTAGCCTACTTGCATTTATGTATAAAACATTTATCAATCATAAAAAATAGATAGTGTAGACTGTTCTGATCCTGATGATTAAATAAAAGTAAAACGTCCATATCATCAAGCTGTACCCTAGTCCCAGTTGATCTAAAAAATGATATCTCAAGATCTGTCCCAAAAATCTTAGTACAAATACAAATCATTCAAAAAACACACTTTCATCAATGTACATTTTAAATCTTGACAGTACCTGATTAACTGGATAAATGAAGTTAATCATTTTAAAAGACACCACTTTCTATTTAAAAACCATACCGCTTTCCAATGAATGTTATTAAATGTAGAATTCCAGTATACTTTTGCAGGAGTAGAAGCAGACTTGATAAGACCTGTAGGTGTTCACCGTAACTGAAATTACAGATTTATTCAAAAACATAATTATACAGTTGTCCATTTTCATGAAATAATTATGTCATTAACAAAATAACGTTCTCAAACCATCTTTGGAAAAATAAAGATTTATTCTTATATTTTATGTCTTTGTCATTCCAAATCAAACACCTATGAAGGGAGAAAGTATGTTTATACAGTATACAATTTACCAGGATAGTAACGCTTGCTTATGGATATTGGCTAATTTAAGAGACATTTTATGTAGTTCAAAGTTACATTTTATGAGAAATTCAATTCCATCAACCTTTTGATTAATATTCCAAATTCTATTCTTAAATTCAAGGGGTGTGAATACTTTCTGAATAACAAAGACAAGATGTAAAAACTAATCTTAGATTTTCCAGAACTGGTTTGACAAGAGCATTATCAACAATTATTGAGTGACTATATCATTATCCAGACTTTATGAGAACACACAACATTCCAATCACTCCTGAGGAGTTTCAAATAATTGTTGGTACTGTCCTCTTCTAGGAGAATGCAGTGGAGCGGTTCTCCAAGTGCAACTGTTAACTAATTTCTAGCCTCAATTCTGCTTGGAGGAATTTAAATGTTTTAAAATCTAAATGTAATAACAATTATCTAAGAAAACTAAGATGTTACTATTCCTTCTGCTAGAATATACTGGAATGCCGCCCTGGGACAAGTGGACTGGAACAAAGTCTTGTCGCTTTCTAGCAAATATTGTACATCTAATAAGGTGAAAGAAGTATCATATAAACTCATTCAGAGAGTGTACTCAGTAAAGACCTTTACTGTACACATTTAAACGTGCTATTGATGACAAATGTGGGTTCTGGTTGTGACCCAGAAACTCTTATCTGCTCTCATGTCAGAAGATTTTAGATTGATTTAGAATACTTTAAGGGAAACCACTTTTAATGTTAATTTGGAAGACTGAAATGATGTTTTAATTTGACCCAACTGATCTGCCCCCGATTTAATTTTCATTGTTAATTAGCTTATTTTTCTTGGAAGATTCTTTATTCATAAAACGAAGTTGGTTCAGAACAAACGCCTCTTTAATTTGTTTAAGATGGTTAAGTTTGTGTACTTTTGTCTGTATATTTCTGTTGTTGTGTTATTATGCATCTTTTCTTTGAATCAGTCTGGAGGCGAGTTGAGTCTGGCTGGCCTCATGTCTATCACCTACAGATAATCTGTTTCCCCTGTAACCTTGATCCAGACCCAGTACTGGACACGTTCTACTGGGCTGTGCTTCCAGTTCACCTGGACGTCTTTAGAACTATTCTATACTGAACAAAAATATAAACTCAACATCCAACAACTCCACTTAGTTACACTTCATATAAGGAAATCAGTCAATTGAAATAAATTAATTAGGCCCTAATCTCAGGATTTCACATGACCGGCAGTGGCTCAGCCATGGGTGGGCCTGGGAGGACATAGGCCAATCTGAGTTTTTCCCCACGAAAGGGCTTTATTAGAGACAGAAATACTTCTCCATTTCTTCAGCTGTCCGGGTGGCTAGTCTCAGACGATTCTGCAGGTGAAGAAGCCGGATTCGGAGGTCTTGGGCTGGCATGGTTACACGTGGTCTGTGGTTGTGAGGCCGGTTGGACATACTGCCAAATTCTCTAAAATAACATTGGAGGCAGTTTATAGTAGAGAAATGAATGTTCAATTCTCTGGAAAGAGCTCTGGTGGACATTCCTGCAGTCAGCATGCCAAATGCACACTCCTTCAAAACTTGACACACCTGTGGCATTGTGTGACAAAACTGCAGACTTTAGAGTTTTGTCACACAACACAATTTTATTAGCCCCAGTACAAGCTGCACCTGTGGTATGATCATGCTGTTTAATCAGCTTCTTGATATGTTACACCTGTCAGGTGGATGGGTTATCTTGGCAAAGGAGAAATGCTCACTAACAAATTGTATACAAATTTGTGCACAACATTTAAGAGAAATAAGCTTTCTGTGCATATGGAACATTTCTGGGATCTTTTATTTCAGCTCATGAAAAATGGGACCAACACTTTACATGTTGCGTTTATATTGTTTTGTTCAGTGTAGATTGAAGCATGATGCTGCAAGGTGGGATCACATTCTGCATGGGGCACGTATGAATACTGATGGTACTGAATGAATGCTGACTTAACTGTATATGACAATATGATGCTGTTATAACGTACAGTTCAAACAAAGAATTAGCTACCAAATATCCTTATCATACATCTATTTAACTAAGACCCAAAATCGATCTATCATCAGAGTTGACTTCATTTCATTTGGATAGAATGAGAGCAGTTTCCTTTTTAGGGAAAAAAAGCATTGTTCACCTACTAATGGGAGCCATATGTCAGGCAACGCATCCTAAATGTTAGTCCATAACTCTACAGTAAACTGCAGCGAGACGACACCCAGGGCTACATGCTCACGTGTTAACTTCTGTTCTGAGGAAGCTACAATAGAGGGGAGGCGTGGACCAGTGTGTGTGAGAGAGGGGTGGCAGTGTTCCAAATTATGCAACAAATTGAACCAACAAAAAGACCCAGACAGCATGTATGTAATCCATGTTGTTTCCTGCTTTCATTTCCTACAGCCAGGACTTCAAATTTAAAAAACGTAATACAATTATGTTATACCCTAGTTCAGACGGTTTAGCTGATTTATGTTTTAAATAAACACTGGAGATGAAATATAGCTTACATGTTATCCATCTAAGCCAACCTCATCTGCTGTGCCTCATAGCTGCACATACGTCAACACGTGCTTTACTGCTGGGACTTGTTTGTGTGTATTAGCTAGGTTTCCATCCAAACTACAGTTGACTTTTCTCAATAGCTAGATTTCCATCCAATTGGCGACATATTTTCATGTGAATATTCTAAAATCTTCATAAATACAATATGCGCATGTCCCCATCAGAGATGTGTTTCTATCAAAACGAATTGTTGCCGGTAAAAGGCTGTGCCTGGTGACATACTGCAGATAAAAATACCTTTCGCGGTTAAATTCCCTTGTACCGAATAAAACAAATACAAAGTTAAATGGGTTTTCATCGCATTTAACTCTACTGATGATTTAGTCACAAAAAAAATTTGCGCCATAAAGTATTGCGAATGTGTCCACCCTGGTCGTGGCACGGGTGATCTAGCCTAGCATGCTGACCAGACACGTAGCAAAATTAATTTAGAAATCCATGTTATTCAATTATTGCATCAACGAGCGCCTGCGATGCCAAGGGCTAAAATAGAAGATCGCGCTGAAAGTCCTGTCTCTCCCATCTCCTCATTGGTTTATAGAAGCAGGTACCCACGTGCCATCTCCTCATTGGTTTATAGAAGCAGGTACCCACGTGCCATCTCCTCATTGGTTATACCCACGTGGGTGATTGAAAGATGAAATTTGTTGCCAGTTGTCGTGGTAATACTATGAAAGTTTAGATGGATCACCATATAAGTTCAAAAATGAAAAATCCTGGAAGGAGGAGAGATGACTAGAAACGATTCGGTTGGCCGTTTTGTGTGGATTAATTGTCGGAGGTCCTTGTGCATTTCAGGTAAAATAACTCAATGTTTATATCCTAGGACAAATTAGCTAGCAACAGCAAGCTAGCTAAATAGGACAAATTAACGTTAGCTAGCAAGTGCAAGCTAACTAGCTAAATTGCCATACATGTTTAATGCTTTTCGACCTGTCCCCAAATTAATGTCATTGGTTCAGTTTGTTTTGCTATTTTAACCTGCGTGTCGTGATCGCGTTTGGTGTAGGGGGACAAAATACATTTATGCGCGTAGCCGGTTTGGGTTCCGTGTTAAAGCTTGCACTCGCAGATACAGTGCAGGTATTGACAAAATAGCAATATTATTTTTATTTGTCAAATGGCTGCCAAGCATCGATTATCATGTCACCAGAATAAGACCCATGATATTTATTGGAGCATCAAACGCACCACTCTTTCACCACCCTGTGAAGTTCATCATCATTTATTTCATCTGTAGCCTATAAACTGCATGCTTCTCCGAATCATAGTGGGAGGGCCACACAATATAATCACGTGACTCCAATATGTTATATCAATATTTGCGCATAAGATTCTCTGCCATTTCTTGCATAATTAATTTTACTGACACAAAAAGATTCTGCATTTTATAGCGTATTTTGTCTGCAATTGGAAATTGTACTGACAAATTTGCTGTTTCCATCACGCCATTTTTTTTATCCGACGTTACTCGCATAAAAACGTTGGATGGAAACATAGTTATAGTTGGTTATGCAGTTTCTGATTAGATTAGGTTAATGCTGGAGGGATGGCGCTATAGGGGAGACAAACATGTCTGTAGGCTACATACATGAACTGGGTCAGAACATGCTGGGGCAACAGACTAGTAATTAGAACATGCATACGTTACATACTAGAAGCACAGTGATGGGCGTCTATTTACATCTGAAAATGAAAGCCAACCAGCAGTAGCAAGTAGATCATTTCTTAATTTCAGAAAGGCAATGTCAATGACATGTTTGGCCATAAATCCTTTGATTTAAGAGAGCACACCAGATTATTTTATGTGTGTGTATATATATATAGTAAGCAATGACATGGTAAACTTGCTGTACATACACATGGCTTTCTGGCATAGTTTGAAAATAGGAACCACGTGAGGAAGCATGAGGCAACAACAATAACATGACAGAACTCAAGTTGAGGTTTTGTCCTTTTTGTTTATTTATTTTGAACTTTGATAAATTTCAATTCCTCCTCCACAGACAGACGCATGTAGGAGCCTGTCCAACAGTCACCCCGAACCTTTGACCTTTAACCTTTTGCCAGGCTCAGACAGGGTGACCCCCTCATAGGCCCAGCAGCCCCTTCAAAATAGAGTGTTATTGTTTTTTAAAAACAACGCAGCAACTCTGCCGTCACAACCAATCCCGCCGTCCCTGTATGTTTAATGTAAAATCTTGAACATTTCCCTCCTTTAAAAAAATTAAAAGTACCGTAGACTTATGTACAAATCAAAAACTGTCCAACAAAGTTACAAACGTATTGCTTCTTCCAACCCTGCAACCATTGAAGTATTATGCGATTAATACACAGGTGCTTCATGTCTTTCTAACTCAGGGATCAACATAACTCCTTTCTCTTTTGGGGAGTTTCCTAAAAAAAAAGTTTAAAAAAGGATGTTGAAGAAGGTGAATATGTGACGCATGCTGGTCGTAAAGGACCAATCAGACGTCAGAACTGAACAGAAGTTACAACCGCTCTCCACAGGAGGCAACGAGCTACTGCTCAGATGTCCATCTCAAACTGGCTGTCATCTAGGAGGGAGAGAGAGGAGAGAAAAGAGAGACATTAACAAAACAGTCGTTACTGGTATCTGTACACTAAGTCCTAACCACACCCATAATAACGGATTCACTGGGGGGGGGACAGTGTTGTGTTCATGTTTCTTATCAATGTCGTGTTTTTGTCAACTCCAGACAGGAGACAAATCTCCCAGAGCAGACACAATCCCCTAACCCAATCCACCCACCTCCCCCACCCCTCCTCTTAACCCCTCTGTCTGTCTGGGGGGGCACTAGTTGCAGACAGTGTCATTAAGTATCAGGTTGGTTATCTGTGCTGAGTTAGTTGAGGTCAGGCCAGCACAAGGACACTAGATAACCAGTTAAATAGAGCTTGTTGTTTCAACAGCAGAGAGGGTGTGGCCTGGTGTGGTCAGAGGTTTGACTGCATCTGCTATTGGTTACGAGATGACTGGTGGAGAAGGCACACCATCCTCTATTGCTTTCTTTCTCTCTGACCCCCCCTCTTTCTGTTAATCTCTAGCTCTCTCCCCTCTCTCTGCTTTCTCCCTCTCCCCTCCATCTCCCTGTCCCTCTCTCTCTACTTAACTAGCCTACAGCTCACCATCATAGTACAGTGTGTGTCTTCAACCGCCAAAACAAAACCGTACCCTATGACAACGATAGCCAGCTGATAGTAGAGATATCTACAGCCAAGTAACAGATAAGACACACAGAGATAGTTGCAGTTTGGATAGGAGAACATTATACAATGTTCTATGGGCAATTCCACGGTAAAGGATTTGCGCCGAGACTCACATTTTAAGTGAAAAATCGATGCCAAACAAAATCCATTGATTTCAAGTTTAACAAACCATACAACTTTATGCAACTTTTAACAATTTAAACAGAACATTTTACAAAAACACATTTACTGGAAGAACTGTGCAGATGCAAAGTTTGGTAACAGATTGACAGTAAAATCTCCCTCAGTTTGTGTCCACATTTTCCAAAAACTCAACGAAGTGTGCAGAAAGAATAGGGTGTCAGCTATGACATCAGAGTTTGAAAAAAAATATATTTGGGTTATTGAACTACAGTAGGTGAAGTGGATTAACACCCGGTAACGTAATTGCGGTGCTAAAATCACATCATGGGTCCCTGATCTGTACTACACAGAAATGCCTTATTATGGAAATGAAGGTCATTCTCTTCATGGTGATGCATCCTAAATAGGTACACAAAAACGGTAGGAATATGCAATATCCTCTTTTGCTTATTTGGGTATTACTCTACACACTAACTATTATTTTACATGAGCTCTGCCCCTTAACAAGACCAAATCTATACTGAACTACTTTTCTTTACTGAACTCTACAGAAATATGCACTACTTTACTGTACTCTACAGAAATATGCACTACTTTACTGTAGTCTGCTGTGAGATCAAAATTATGTTATACTGCTGTAATTGCATCAAATGGTTGTTTTATGCAACAGAATAGAGGATCCTTATAACTCTATTGTGTCTGTGTGAACTGAAAGTGGGCCTCTGGGGGATTTAACACTGACAGGAGATGTACGATGTCTTTGGGTGATACCGCATTCCAGAGCATGAGTTAATGTTTCTGTACTGGGGTACCAGGGGGAGATGGCTCCAGTATGGAGTTGGGGTCCCAGGGGGAGATGGTTCCAGGATGGAGTTGGGGTACCAGGGGGAGATGGCTCCAGTATGGAGTTGGGGGACCAGGGGGAGATGGCTCCAGGATGGAGTTGGGGTACCAGGGGGAGATGGCTCCAGTATGGAGTTGGGGGACCAGGGGGAGATGGCTCCAGTATGGAGTTGGGGTAGCAGGGGGAGATGGCTCCAGTATGGAGTTGGGGTACCAGGGGGAGATGGCTCCAGTATGGAGTTGGGGTAGCAGGGGGAGATGGCTCCAGGATGGAGTTGGGGGACCAGGGGGAGATGGCTCCAGTATGGAGTTGGGGGACCAGGGGGAGATGGCTCCAGTATGGAGTTGGGGGACCAGGGGGAGATGGCTCCAGTATGGAGTTGGGGTAGCAGGGGGAGATGGCTCCAGTATGGAGTTGGGGGACCAGGGGGAGATGGTTCCAGGATGGAGTTGGGGTAGCAGGGGGAGATGGCTCCAGTATGGAGTTGGGGGACCAGGGGGAGATGGCTCCAGTATGGAGTTGGGGGGCCAGACACTGGCACTGAATTATAAGTATCTTTCATACAAATTTTTACCTTGTGACTCATTCCATACATCTGTTGTTCTGTCATGTAGACTGGAGGATGGACTTTGCTATAAAATGCTGTGGCCAAAACCAGCTGGTTGAGTTCTCAGTGATCACCTCCAGGGGTGGTTACCAACCAGCTGGTTGAGTTCTCAGTGATCACCTCCAGGGGTGGTTACCAACCAGCTGGTTGAGTTCTCAGTGATCACCTCCAGGGGTGGTTACCAACCAGCTGGTTGAGTTCTGTGATCACCTCCAGGGGTGGTTACCAACCAGCTGGTTGAGTTCTCAGTGATCACCTCCAGGGGTGGTTACCAACCAGCTCCATTACTGCACTAATTAAATAATACAGTTTGATTGTTTTGAAGAAATCTAGAAGTCTCTCCTTTTGATTACAATAATTCCACCACACTGCTGTACAGTCCAAATGTGTGAACCCAACTGTTCTTTGTGACTACTATAATTATCCATTATAACCAAATCTGTTGCAGAAATTCAGTTACCAATTTCTCAAATTCTGTTACCATTTTGGTAACAGAATTAAGTTTTAATCACTTAATAATTCATAAACAAACTTGATATTAGTAAAAACACCATAACTAATTGATAGGTCTACCTTTACTTTCATTATCCTCCCTCATGAGGGAAATTAGAAAATATCTTGAAGATCTGTGTTTTTGATAACAGGATATCAAGGCACAAGGCAATGTCTCTTAAACTTACTGCAGGCATTAAAAAATATCCAAAAGTAAATAGCAGTGTTGATATTAGTTGGCAGGGGTATTTACTTCAACAGTATTGTGTTCTGAGGCATTTGTAATACCTTAAGACTTTTTAAAATGGTAGATATTGTCTAAATGCCTTTTCCATCTCAAATCAAAGCCTTATCTTATTCCTAATTTTAACTAGGCAAGTCAATTAAGAACAAATTCTTATTTTCAATGACGGCCGAGGAACAGTGGGTTAACTGCCTTGTTCAGGGGCAGAACGACAGATTTTTACCTTGTCACCTCGGGAATTCGATCTTGCAACCTTTCGGTTACTAGTCCAACGCTCTAACCACTAGGCTACCTGCCGCCCCACTTGACATGATGCGTACGGTATATAAACACATGACGATGCGTACGGTATGTAAACACGCACACATTCTGTACAGACGTGCACACTGACAAACTTGCATATAAAAACGTGTACACACACACACACACAGAGGAGCTCAAAGAGGACGTGGTACGTACAAACTGGTATAACCTGCTGCAGGCTCTACCCTACTTTTTATTTCCATTCAACCACCTCCATGATAATGTTGACATGTACGTGGCTTTGTTCTTTGTCGTTATGGAACCTAGTGTTGCCTGCTATCCATGCACATTGTTGCCAATTTATTCCCGGACGGACGTGTGTGTGTGTGGACGTGACGTGTGTGTGTGTACGCAGTATCAACATCTGTGTTACTGTGCAAAATCCTTGACACCATGTCAGGCATTATCACCTGCTGCTGTTCCTGTCAGCCATTATCACCTGCTGCTGTTCCTGTCAGCCATTATCACCTGCTGCTGTTCCTGTCAGCCATTATCACCTGCTGCTGTTCCTGTCAGCCATTATCACCTGCTGCTGTTCCTGTCAGCCATTATCACCTGCTGCTGTTCCTGTCTGTGTTGTGTTTGTGGGGCGTTACTCGGCCACTGCAGCCTTGGACCCAAAGTTATGTAATAGGCCTACCCAATACAAGTCAGTCAGGACCTAGCCTTCCAAGTCCTGGGCCCTGATCACTTACTATAGAACAATGGTTTCTTCCTAGATGTAGCCTAAAGGGACCAATGAGAACCAACGTGAAGTTTATAGGAGTATGTCAAGTGATAGCGGAGGAAAATATATATATATTTTTTTTAAGTCCATCTTTAAATAAAGGTATGCATGTCTAGTGTGTGCATACTCCTACCTGCCAGGTCCTTCTCCTCCTCCAGCTCCTCTTTTAGTTCCTGTAGTTTGCCCAGAGGGTGCAGAGCGGGCACCGTCACCCCAGGGATCTGCGGCAGGCAGCAGGGGGGGGTACGGGCGATGGGAGAGTTCCGACAGTCCAGGAGGAACTTCCTGTCATAGATTATGCGTGTTCCTGTCAGAGGTATTGGGGGGGGGGGGGGGGGGGGTCAGTTGACTTGCCAGTGAAGGGAGCTGCACCATATTGACCAAAGCATTGTGGTGAAACCCGTGTAAATGGACTCATGTACCATACATCTGTTAGAGAGAGATTAGTTGTGAAGACAACAACATTAAGTGGTCTACAAAATGGAGGCGTTAGTTCCTGATTTATCTAATCTGGTCCTTGAAAACCGGCCATGAAATGTCAAAACAACACAAATACAAGAGAGTAGTAAGTCCCTGACAGGGCAGAGGGAGAGATGTATCTGGAAGGAACTGAGAGTCCACCCCTCCCTGGCCTCAGGGTCAAGGCTGTTGGATGCATTCCAAAACACACACACCCTGTTTTCAGCCCAACGAGAGGGCGCATACGGAGGGGTGGTCGGTGGGTTGGCAGTAGTGAGTCAGTTCTAAGAAAGTGTAGCACAGCAACATGTTATCCTAGAACCAGGAAGTGGCAGACCAGAACACACATAACTCTGTTGCCTGCACCGTGTAGTACACTTCAGGAGCACTGTGTAGCCTGCACCGTGTAGTACACTTCAGGAGCACTGTGTAGCCTGCACCGTGTAGTACAATTCAGATGTGTGCTGTGGTCACCAGCAGAGTTTCCTCCACATTCTGTTTGCTTAGGGGGGCTGACGAGACATCCTGTGGTGATAGCCCATTCCTGAGGCTGCCTGGTTGAGGAGGTTGTTGAGGCAAACACCTTGGTTGTTCTGGAACCAAATATCATCTTCTCCTCCCCTACACTATTAGGCAAATGTATAGGAAGAGTTGACTTGCTACTCCATAAAAAGTGTTGGCATGTCTACAGTAGAGACTGGTTGGTAAACAACTGGGCTCTAACAGGTTGCTGACAGACTGATGTCATCCCTTAATTGCAACGGAATATTGATAAACAGCCGTTAGATATTATATCATACTGAATATCATGCTGAGGAACTGAAGTTTGACCTGAACCACTGTGTACTAGATAAACTCATTAGCAGACTGACAGAACATTTGATAAACAGCCGTTAGATGAGAATCATCCAATGTTTTGGTGTCTACTAGTGAAGTCTGCCCTGGACAGGGTTACACAGAGGGGCCGTGCACTATTTAGAATTAGTACAGCATGCTGGAGTTAAAACCGTTTTGCACTTTAGCAGTTCTATTTCCACACACACTATAGAAACATCTGCCAGCTGAGCACCCTGTCCTGAACAAAAGGGGAGGGGAAGGAGTGTGTGTGTGTATGCGAGCGAGGGTACATTGGGGCAGGAAATCAGGGCGAATTATGCAGAGAGAGCAGGCCAGCCAGCAACTAAACTATAGTGCCCTGGCCATGAGTTATGCAGAAGAGGCCCAGCTCTATGGCCAAACTCTTTGTCCACAGGAAACGTACCACGTCCCATGTAATGCGCCTCATTCTGTTTTGTGGCAATGGCACAACACAATCCCTCATTACATTAGAACAGGGAGTGGAGATGTTACATGATTGGCCGAGGGACCGGAAGAGTCTCTCCATATCATGTGCTTGTTGTGCTCACATCAGCAGTTAGTTGCATAAAATGTACTTCTGGTTTTAGAGACAGAATGTCAAACTGTTCTAGACCATCTGTTGTAAAGCATCAATGAAGAATCCCCAATAAGCAGTGTATTGACAGTAACAGCTGTTACAGCCATGTTATAACTACTCTTTAAAGTGCATAACTAAGTTGTTCTGGTCTGGCCATGCCTTCCACAACACAGAGTCGTGAAGGATCCATAGAGGACCTGAAACTACACTGCTCTCCTCAGCTGAACCACACATTCCACCACTCCCTCCCAGGATCCCTCCCACATGTCCTAACTTCAACCATTCTTAGAAAGGCCTATTTGCACACCATTTATCCTTCCCAATCCCTCCCCCTTTTTCTCCCTCGCTCCAAGTCTCCATGTGTAACTCTGTGTTGTTGTCTGTGTCACACTGCTTTGCTTTATCTTGGCCAGGTCGCAGTTGTAAATGAGAACATGTTCTCAACTAGCCTACCGGGTTAAATAAAGGTGGAAAAAAAAAGAAAATAAAAAAAAGTCTACCTCTCTCACCATCTCTCTCTACTTGGCTGGAACACAATGTTCCCTACAGTATTCCTGAAATGCACCAGGGCAGCTGCGGGTCACAGAGGGGATGTCTCCTCTCCTCCCCCAATCAGCCCTGAATCTGGCCCCGCCCACCCATAGGTCATAGTTTAAGAGGAGCTAGTTGTCCACCAGTATTTTTCCACAGCTACTTCGCTTACATAATGGTTTTCTGATATGTTGCAGATCCCAAAGAACAGAACATCTGTCTCTAAGCTAAAGCTACATTTGGCCCAGTCAAACTTAATTGGGAATTGGTTCCCAACATAGCACCTTACATGAGTGTTGTTGTGAATGGGAATTGCAGCAGCCAGCTCTCTGGTAAGCGAGTTTGCACAGGTCTGAGCTGTGTGTAGTAAACAGACAGTACCGAATCCGACCACCAGACTGCTATGCACAGACTGCACGTAAGCAGCCATGAGGTTGAACCAATGGGCTTGAACAAGTAAACCTTGTTTTTTTCCCCCCACATCACTGAAAAATGCATCTTTTATTTTCATCTGTCAATAAGATAAGCTTTTCCAGTAAAGGAAGAGTGACCGCTGTATTAAAAAGACTGGAGGCAATAATATGAATGAAGTTGCATTTAAAATATCACATAGCAAGTATACACAATTTCCATCAAACACAGTACATACAGTATGCTGCGAGTCAAACAGACAGACGGACCACAGTACGCTACAAGTCAAACAGTCAGAAAGATAGCTAGACTAGTTTTAGCCAGTTAACAAGCGCGTGGCACTCGTTTGCGCATGTATTATGCACGACCAAAATAAACTGGAGTCATGAGACTGAGGGTTGAGTAAGGTAGATGAGTGGTTACAAGATTTGGGTAAGTAAATGTACGTTTCAAAACAGCTATACATAACGTGAACGTGTTATTTCCTTGCACAACCTTCGACAAGTAGCTAACTAGTTTACATCCCCTTTTCCCACAATATAACGTTGATTTTCTAGCTGTATTTTTTTTTGCTGGCTAAAGTTAGCTAACTTATCCCTGGTACAAAACGTGTTGTACGTGGTTGATCATAAACAAGCAAAACATCCGGCTCCGTGCTCTTACCCCCGGGCGTTGTGGAGAAGAGAGTACCCCCGGGAGTCTGACTGTAGCAGTCTGGGAGCTGAGACCAGTCTTTCAGGGTAAGAACCCGGGTAGGGATTGGGCAACTCTTCGCCTGCTGAGCGTTGGTTGTCATCCTGAGTTTGTTTGGGTTCTTCTGATCAACCGCAGAAAGATGCTTCGTGTGAAGATCGGCTGATCTTACAAATTAAATTGTTTACCAAAAAAGAAAATCTCCAAGTAATTTGCTAACAAGATCCACAACAATTAAAACTTTGCTAAAATTTGCTAACAAAATAAAACAGACGGAATCGACTGCAGTTCAAGGCAAACGGTTTTGCTGCCAGATAAGTATTGCTGTCAGGTCATCCAGCTAGAGAGACGAACTGGGAGATGTTGAACGTGTTCGCGTGCATTTAATAACTGCCAGGGTGACTCTGGTCATGTGACGTGTTGTGATTGCAAGAACACGATCTCCACGACGAAGGGCGACTGTCAATCATATACTAGCTCCGCCTGTGAAGGGTGGATCGTAGTTTAGGGCTGTCAAACGGAGTGATATGATGCTTTTGATCCAGATATAATCCAGTGAATCTAATCTGAAGCAATGGTGTAGACAAGTCCCAACTTGTTTTACTTGACAACAATGGCAAAAGCAAATACATTATACAGCAGAAACAACACCAAGAATGAACTGATCTACATCAACTCACCACATTCTGATAATGTACCTACCAGAATATGACTGAACCCAGCCATTGAAGTTATGACATCACTAAATGGATCCGTCTGTGTATTGATACCACTCTGAACAACATATTCCCATGTGTACATGTGATCTGATTAACAATATGTACACAGGCTGGGAATATTGTACATTCATGCCTGCACATTTACATTTTTACATTTAAGTCATTTAGCAGACGCTCTTATCCAGAGCGACTTACAAATTGGAAAGTTCATACATATTCATCCTGGTCCCCCCGTGGGGAATGAACCCACAACCCTGGCGTTGCAAGCGCCATGCTCTACCAACTGAGCCACACGGGACCGTGTGCACAATAAACTTCTCACCCCAGTGAGATAAAGATATTTAATTGGTATACAGTATTGATTGTTTTACAATACATGTCATGGGAACAGGAAATGTGCTACTGTTTGACAGAGGTCGTCTGACCCATTGAGCAGAACGGTCATCATAACTCACAGCCCGCCGACAAGGACACAATACCTGACATGAAGTTTCATCCCAAACTGTTAAGTAATGTGCACACGGTTCCTGAAACGGTGAACTAATTACACACATGACCTGGCATGCCTCACATCCTCCTTGTTGCCTCAGGCATACATAAATCTGTCTGTAATTTGGCGCCTAGCTCCTCCAAGCCCCCAGCTGTCAGGCTCCCACAGCATTAGATAATCTGTTTATCACGGGTAGTTCGTTTCTCCATACGTGAGTAGCTCGTTTATCTAGTGGGACGTGACCAACGTGACTACACGATACCAGCAGTGTGGCCAACTGATTTTCAGTGTAAATTGCTAGAGGCAGGTTGATTTGTTGCTAAATGACGTTGTGATGTCATTGCGTGATAACGTAAAACTGCGTCATTATGTAGAATAACACAATAACGTTACTCAAATTGACTGGCCATCTCGGCAAAAAAATATGATTTGACATTTGTTCAGGTACAGACTCCCACTCTTTTCTGTACTTCTGGCTGTACAATTTTGATTGAGACATTTTGATTGATGTAAGTTCTGTTCAAGATCAAACATTCGTGACCAACTATATTCATTGGGTTTGGCTCGTCGAACCCGTACCTCTGCTGCTGCAGTCAGCCAAAAATGATTCGCAATTTGCTGAAATTGCTGCTGCCTGTGCACGAGCACGAGCGCCTGCTGCTGACGTCACTCACAATGCACGCAGGCACGTGTGTTGGGACAGTGTGTGACAGAGAAAATCGTTTTTGTGTCATTTAGAGGGAAAATGCGTGCATTTTAGCATTTGAGTCACTTTTCAAAAGTTGCTAAAAGTTCAAAATAAATGTTTTAAAGTAGCTAAATTTGTTGCTAGGTGCTGTTTGAAAAATAAGTTGCCAGGGTAGTCTGAAAAGTTGCTAAATTGGCATCACTGGATGCCAGAGAGGAAGAGGCAAAGCGTGAGGCTCCACTCGTCAATATGTCCACGCGAGAATACAGCGATAAAAACTGACTTTTTGTATAGCGGTCTATGAGTATCGGATTTGGTCAACAAAAAATGTGATTAGATGCTAATTTGCTGATGTTTCGTAATGTTTAGGTTGTTACAAGTGGACGCATATGGCATCTCCGCAACTTCTTCGGAGTTGTGTCTTGTTCACGCACACCTACATATCTGCCCTCTGTGGGGTTTTATAAAGGTTTTTTGACATGCTTAACTAACTATAAGCTAGTAGGGCTTCTTATGTATTAAGGTTTGAATTGCTGACTCCTGTGAACCTGCATTTTCCATTGTTCTCACTCTTACCAGTGCTCAGGGCCTAACCATGAATATCAGCCTGAAATGTGTGTGTGTTAAAGATAGCGCTGTACTGTATGAAATATGTGTGTGTATGAAACAAATGTATCAGTAGTGTGGGCGCTGTACTGTGTGACCGAGACTGTGCTAATCTTAGAGAGACACAGGAGGGGTTGAATCAGGAGACTGCTGACCAGACAATAACAGATAAACTATACACACGAAAAACATATGTGAGGTTCTGAGTCATGCACTATAACCCAATACTATAACAAACGTGATTAGCAACTGTATTAAATGTGATTGGATATTGACAAACTGTTGGCCTGGGAGCCTGGGTGTCTGTGTGTGTGTGCTGGAAGTAACAGTTAGCCAGATAAGAGTGCTGGGAAGCTGTGGTTAGCCTTGAGCGAGAACAGTGGCCATTGTATACAGGTGCGAATAGCTCAGACAATATTACAGAGCTGTCTGACCCCAGTCTTTGGGGTGAGGGAGCGTAATCTACACAGCAACAGCGACGGGACATCACATGCGCAAAGGGGCTAGGACTAGCTTATGTGCCAACATCAACGATAGGCTGGGTGAGTCTAAACCACGCCCAGTCTCTACTCTGACAGGCCGGCTCGGAAGTGGGAACTATCTCTGTCATGAGTATTTATTATAATGTCTTTGTCAGTAACAAGTGTCTTCTCTGTTTTCATCCTGCGTGATGTTACAGTGAACCCGTATATACGGAAATTGCATTTGCCATTTATTACTTAGTTAATAAAAAGTACATAGCATACAATTAGTGACTCATTGTCATACTTGTCCTTATACCAGATTGAATTGACGCAACCCTAACACCTCTCATTGGCTAGAATGTTCCAAACGGATCCCACCTGCCTTTAAGACAAAGGGTGGTGGTGACAGAATGGGAGCGTTCCTATGCTTTGATCTTACTGACATCTTACATTGCCTGAATAGGTATTTTAAGTATCAGCTAGCCACATATGTTATAGCAATTTGTCAGTCGATGACGTGGCCTGCCATAGCTGTGGAACCCGCCATTTCCAATGCCGCGTTCATATCGCAACTAGAAAACTTCAATGCCGCTAGTCGCAACTAGAAAACTCGAAAATGTTTGACTTGCTAACTGGTTGTAATTACATATTTCAATGGCTGTATAAATGTGAAGCATCTGCTTGCTGTTTCCACTCACTAGTGAGAGGAAGCCCATTGTCCGGCAGGGGGAGAAGATGGATGTTGGCCGACATTCTGCACATTTTTTCATCAATGAAACATTACAATCTGTGCCGAACAGAGTGGACAAAGTTTTGTAGACTTTACCCTTCGCCAAAGTTTTAAAAAATTGCAGTTGTTTAGAAGAACTTCTGTAACGGAAATCTGCAAATGTAGCGAGAACGCGCCAATATGATCTCGCTAGCTCTTGCCTGTTTTGCCCACAGACAAGTTAGTTATAAAAGTTATAAGTTCTTAGTTATAAAAACGTATAATACACGTTTACCATTAAGCAAGTCGGAAAATGTCAGTTTCCTTCTTCCGACCAGTACGTGAACGCGGCATTAACTAGCACTAGTATACCGCTTCGCAAACATGCTAGGTATCAACAGCCAATCCAGTAGATATTGGAAGCTATGAGTCAATGGCTGCATTCCAAACACTTAAAAAGGTAATGTTTTTGTTTTATTTTAAAAATTTCCAAAATCTAACCAATTTTCCTACCCCAGAAGTTCCCGCTAGGCAGGCTAACGTTAGTTAGCTAATTAATTTGCTAGCTATCATACATTAGACGTATATTAATAATGACATAGTTAATATAAGTAGACATGCAATCCTAATTGACTGTAGCGCATAAAGCACCCACAAGCTACCGGTGGCTGAAAACACAATCATCGCGGATTGAACGAGTGACACATTTCCAGGCAAGGGCGGTCCATTTAAAAATCATTCCTTCCTCCCTCACCGTGCAAGTGTATACTCGTCACACGTCATGAAACGTCATCAGAAGTGTCCACTTAATTTGAGGACTGAGGGGATAGAGTGTGTCTTTTAAGTGTTTGGAATGCACACATAGTCTTCAATTGATACATACTGTAAGGCGGAAGCAACCGAAAGTCGATGAGTGAATTCGGGGGAGGTGCATCTGCGACAGCCGAAAAAGACCGGACACGCCATTATGCGCCTGTTGATTTTGTGCATCCACACCAGATGCGCAGGTTGAAATATCAAAACAAGTTCTGAACCACCTATATTAATTTGGGACAGTTCGAAAACCATGAAACATTCATGTCCATTTAGCTTGCTTGCTGTTAGCTAATTTGCCCAAGGATATAAACATTGGTTTGTTATTTGACCTGAAATGCAAAATCCTCTAATTTGACAATTAATCCACAAAGGGGTAAACCGAGTCAGTTTCTAGTCATCTCTCTCATTCGGTCTTCTTCGGACTATATTGCGGTTTGCAACCAACTTTAAGGTGCATTACCACCACTAACTTGACTGGAGTGTGGACCTCAGTTCATCTTTCAATCACCCACGTGGGTATATGCTCCTAAAAACCAATGAGGAGATGGGAGGCGGGTCTATTTTAGCGCCTGGCTACGCAGATATACATGAACCTGGCAAAGTTGATTCCTGTTTCAGTCATGTCTTTGTCTTTCTTTGACCCACACGAACGTGACCACCCTAATGATTAGTTGACAGCTTCCCACAATGCAGGTGATGGCTGCAGGATGAAGTTGGTAAAGTGTCTCTGCAGAAACTTCCAGTCGACTGCAGACAAAACTTTATGACCTTTGATAACATGATTATTGTAAATGTCATGTGGTCAGACACTTTTTTACCCCATAATGCAACACCTAACAAGCTACTTCAACCATAAACTAAAAAGTACAGCTATCATTCTTGTAAACAAATGAGTGTTCAAAAACTATATTAAGATAGCTTTTTTTGTTGTTGCATTTAACTGCTGAAAATGCTGTTAGGTAATTTCCTTAGTAGGTGAGTTTGTCTTGTGCACAAGTACAGTGAAATGCCTTTCTTGCAAGCTCTCCCAACAATGCAGTAATCAATATCAGTAGTACTATACAACACACCAGAAATAAGAACATGAGAAAGTAAGTAAGCTACAGTGCGTTCGGAAAGTATTCAGACCCCTTCACTTTTTCCACATTATTTTTACGTTAGCCTCATTCTAAAGTTGATACAAATAATTGTATCCCCTCAATCTACACACACTACCCCATAATGACAAAGCGAAAACAGGTTTAGACATTTTTGCAAATAAATAAACAGAAATACCTTATTTACATAAGTATTCAGACCCTTTGCTATGACACTCGAAATTGAGCTCACGTGCATCCTGTTTCCATTGATCATCCTTGATGTTTCTTCAAATTGATTGTGGTGTCCACCTGTTGTAAATTAAATTGATTGGACATGATTTGGAAAGGCACACCCCTGTCTATATAAGGTGACAGTGCACGTCAGAGCAAAAACCAGGCCATGAGGTCGAAGGAATTGTCTGTAGAGCTCCAAGACAGCTCTGGGGAAGGGTACCAAAAAATTGTCTGCAGCATTGAAAGTCCAAGAACACAGTGGCCTCCATCATTCTTAAATTGAGAAGTTTGGAACCACCAAGACTTCCTATAGCTGGCCGCCCGGCCAAACTGAGCAATCAAGGGAAAAGGGCCTTGGTCAGGGAGGTGACCAAGAACCCGATGGTCACTCTGACAGAGCTCCAGAGTTCCTCTGTGGAGATTGAAGAACCTTCCAGAAGGACAACCATCTCTGCAGCACTCTGAATAAACAAGATTCTCTGGTCTGATGAAACCAAGATTGAACTCTATGGCCCGACTGCTAAGCGTCACATCTGGAGGAAACATCAAGCTGTGGGGATGATTTTCAGCGGCAGGGACTGGGAGACTAGTCAGGATCGAAGGAAAGATGAACGGAGCAAAGTACAGAGAGATCCTTGATGAAAACCTGCTCCAGCGCGCTCAGGACCGCAGACTGGGAGCGAAGATTCACCTTCCAACAGGACAACAACCCTAAGCACACAGCCAAAACAACACAGGAGTGGCTTCGGGACAAGTCTCTGAATGTCCTTGAGTGGCCCAGCCAGAGCCTGGACTTGAACCTGTCTCTGAACATCTCTGGAGAGACCTGAAAATAGCTGTGTAGCAACTATCCCCATCGAACCTGACAGAGCTTGAGAGGATCTGCAGAGAAGAATGGGAGAAACTTCCCAAATACAGGTGTGCCAAGCTTGTAGGGTCATACCCAAGAAGACGCAAGGCTGTAATCGCTGCTAAAAGTGCTTCATCAAAATACTGAGTAAAGGGTCTGAATACTTATGTAAATGTGATCAGTTTTTAATTTAATAAATGTGCCTCCATTTCTAAAAACCAGTTTTTCCTTTGTCATTATGGTGGTAGTGTGTGTAGATTGAGGAAAACAAACAATTTAATCAATTTTCGAATAAGGCTATAATGTAACACAATGTGGGAAAAGTCAAGGGGTCTGAACACTTTCCAAATGCACTGTATAGGGGCAAGGTGAGTAGGTATCAGGATATGATAAACAGAACATCAGTAGCATGTGTGATGATTGTGTAGTCAGTATGAATGTGTGTGTGAGCAAATTTTGTGTCAGTGTGCATAAAGTCAGTGCAAAAATAAAGGGTGAGCGCAGAATCTAACAATTTTCCAGGCCTTCCTTTCAAACTGCCTGATAGAGGTCTTGGATGGCAGGGAGCTCGGCCCCAGTGATGTACTGGGCTGCACGCACCACCCTCTGTAGCACTATGTGATCGAGGGCGGTGCAGTTCCCATAACAAGTGGTGATGCAGCCAGTCAAGATGCTCTCAATGGTGCATCTGTATAACTTTTTGAGGTTCCATGCCAAATCTTTTCAACCTCCTGAGGGGCCATCGCGCCTTCTTCAGGACTGTGTGTGTGAACCATTTTAAGTCCTTAGTGATTTGGACACCGATGTGGGAGAAGTCAGAGCTCAGGGATGATAGACACGTTTCCCACTAGTAATCACCAGTTGGAGGTGTGTTCCAAGTGGATTTTTCCCTGTCATATGTGGTAAATACCACCTTCCCACTTGATTAGCTGTCAATGTTAATATTTATTAAACGTATCGCATCGGATCCATGAGTTCTGCAGATGTTGTTTTCTAAGATAACAATACGTTGTGTTCACTAGTCAAACATGCTATTCATTTTGGTGAAATGAAAACAAAGCCCTACCTACACAAACAAAAAGGTACACCGCCACAAGTACATATCAATATGTTTATTGAATATTAAGGTAAATATTTCACATTAATACAGGCTACGTAAAGTAGAGCCACTATACGACGTGAAATGTACTCTCAATTTAACCCTTTTTTAGTATGTAAACAATTATACATGTATTTACCACTAAAAGGTATTCTGATTTCTTTCCCTCTCTCTGCCTCTTTAGGTAATCATCATCCTCTAGTTGTTGAGTATCATTAGCTCCGTCGTCATCACCTTCAGGTTTCTCCCTGAGGAGAGCGACAACTCTGCACGTGGGTCAAAGTCCTACATCTATGCTACACAGAGCATGGAGCCTGTTGGACAGGCTGTCACCATCAATTTGGTTGTTCATCAGACATCAACAGTACTTGAATTAGGGCACAGAATTTTCCCTCCCGACCCCACCACCATAACAGCCCTCGCTCAAATTGTAGTATATTTCTTATTTTGAGTTAGGCACATTAAAGAACGGTGTCAAGATAATTTCTCTCCAATTCTTCAAACTCTGCTTTTCTCTCCGTTCTCTACTAAAGTTAACATGTTATACAAGTCTGTTCGTTTTTGTTGTCTCATCAGGGTTTTGTTGTCAGTTGGAAATTAAATTCATGTTTGTGGTGTGTGTGATGTGGGTGTGTGTTTGATTGCTGTCGATGCTGGCTGGCTAGTTGACGTGGTTCAGGTGCACATGAGGAGGCCAGGTCCCAGGCCACACCTGAACGAGAAGAGGAAGAGAGAGAGAGAGGAAATTTCATTAGCAAAGAACTGTGTGTGTGTGTGTGTGTGTGTGTGTGTGTGTGTGTGTGTGTGTGTGTGTGTGTGTGTGTGGGGATAAAGTCTCACCTGCTGTGGGTCGGTGTTGTCTGCGTTGTTGGGGACCACCTTGATGATGGGGCTCCATGCAGGGTCGGCAGCGTGCAGCCCGTTGAACATGGCCCCCCCTGGACCCTCTCCCATAGGGGGGTTGGGGGGCAGCATGGTCCCTCCATACATCGACATGGCCATACCCTGGTGTATAAAGACAACAAGGTTATTAATACACATCACAACCAGGTTTACTAACTACAGTATATTAACATGGTCCTACCCTGGAGTCAAACCAGGTCCACTAACTACAGTATATTAACATGGTCCTACCCTGGTACAACCAGGTCCACTAACTACAGTATATTAACATGGTCCTACCCTGGTACAACCAGGTCCACTAACTACAGTATATTAACATGGTCCTACCCTGGAGTCAAACCAGGTCCACTAACTACAGTATATTAACATGGTCCTACCTGTTAAGTTCATGTTTTAAGTATCCCTATATTTCTGTTATTACAGGGCTACCACTCAGTCAAGAGTGCGCCTGCGCAGGGAGTCTTGTAGTTGATAGACCTAGCCTGGAGGGGAATGGCTACCTTGTAGTGTGTTCATACGGTATAGTCAACTTTGTTAAACTGGAACCTTGTCGTTGAGACAACCAGGTCCACTAACTACAGTATATTAACATGGTCCTACCCTGAAGACAACCAGGTCCACTAACTACAGTATATTAACATGGCCCTACCCTGAAGACAACCAGGTCCACTAACTACAGTATATTAACATGGTCCTACCCTGAAGACAACCAGGTCCACTAACTACAGTATATTAACATGGTCCTACCCTGGAGTCAAACCAGGTCCACTAACTACAGTATATTAACATGGTGCTACCCTGAAGACAACCAGGTCCACTAACTACATTATATTAACATGGTCCTACCCTGGTACAACCAGGTCCACTAACGACAGTATATTAACATGGTCCACTAACTACAGTATATTAACATGATCCTACCCTGGTACAACCAGGTCCACTAACTACAGTATATTAACATGGTCCTACCCTGGTACAACCAGGTCCACTAACTACAGTATATTAACATGGTCCTACCCTGAAGACAACCAGGTCCACTAGCTACAGTATATTAACATGGTCCTACCCTGAAGACAACCAGGTCCACTAGCTACAGTATATTAACATGGCCCTACCCTGAAGACAACCAGGTCCACTAACTACAGTATATTAACATGGTCCTACCCTGAAGACAACCAGGTCCACTAACTACAGTATATTAACATGGTCCTACCCTGAAGACAACCAGGTCCACTAACTACAGTATATTAACATGGTGCTACCCTGAAGACAACCAGGTCCACTAACTACAGTATATTAACATGGTCCTACCCTGAAGACAACCAGGTCCACTAACTACAGTATATTAACATGGTCCTACCCTGGAGTCAAACCAGGTCCACTAACTACAGTATATTAACATGGTGCTACCCTGAAGACAACCAGGTCCACTAACTACAGTATATTAACATGGTCCTACCCTGAAGACAACCAGGTCCACTAACTACAGTATATTAACATGGTCCTACCCTGGAGTCAAACCAGGTCCACTAACTACAGTATATTAACATGGTGCTACCCTGAAGACAACCAGGTCCACTAACTACATTATATTAACATGGTCCTACCCTGGTACAACCAGGTCCACTAACTACAGTATATTAACATGGTCCTACCCTGAAGACAACCAGGTCCACTAACTACAGTATATTAACATGGTCCACTAACTACAGTATATTAACATGATCCTACCCTGGTACAACCAGGTCCACTAACTACAGTATATTAACATGGTCCTACCCTGGTACAACCAGGTCCACTAACTACAGTATATTAACATGGTCCTACCCTGAAGACAACCAGGTCCACTAACTACAGTATATTAACATGGTCCTACCCTGAAGACAACCAGGTCCACTAACTACAGTATATTAACATGGTGCTACCCTGAAGACAACCAGGTCCACTAACTACAGTATATTAACATGGTCCTACCCTGGTACAACCAGGTCCACTAACTACAGTATATTAACATGGTGCTACCCTGAAGACAACCAGGTCCACTAACTACAGTATATTAACATGGTCCTACCCTGGAGACACGGACAAGAAGAGGAATGGCCATTTGAGGTGATGATATGATACTTCATGGGTGTGTTACCTTGGGGAAGTCCATGTAGTTGTTGGGGTGGTTGATGTGTTGCTGGTGGTAGTTAGCGGGGTTAGAGATGCCTGTGTCGTCCTGCTCCATGGGCTGGTACTGGGAGAAGGTGTGGTCCGCCTGCAGCCCAGGGTGGATCACGTGACTGCCCATCAGGGGCTGAGACCAACCTGACATGGCTTCTAGAGGTGAGGGAGACGGGAGGTGAGAGACAGAAACGGGGTGTGTGCGAGGGAGACGGGAGGACAGAGACAGAAACGGGGGGTATGCGTGAAGGGGTGTGTGTATAGCCATCAGCTGTATATCAGGGCAGTAAGACATTGGGAATGGAGAGACCAGCGTGGGTTAGAGGTTGTGTGTATGTGTGTCTGGTATGTGTGTGACTACTCACCCGAGGCGCTGCCGACTCCGAAGGACCATATGCCTCCCTGTCCGACAGGAGCGGTGTAGGAGGTCTGGAGGAGAGGAGGGTTGACGGTGGTCTGTCTGATCCTCGCCAGCCTCTCTGTCCCGATGGGAGGAGGCACCTTCCTGTCCTGCTGGCTGCTGCCCTGGCCCTGCTTGCCCTGGTGGGGAGGGGGCGCCACGGGGCCAGACGACGACACCGTGGAGGGAGGGGGCACCGCCTGGGACTCGCCTGGGGAGATGAGAGGTTAAAGGTTAGGGGTTTTGAGTCTAAAACACAGTTAAGCAAAAATCTCTTAAATTGTATTAGTTAAATAATGTATGTTCTGCGTGTTGAATTCCTGGAAAATAAGCTTCATGGCCATTAGATTCATTTTCACACATCTGTGTAAGTACCTGATGTGGAAGCGCTCCAGGGGTGAGGGGAGAAGTGCTGTCTGCTGAAGGAGGGGGTGCCCACAGCTGCCGGGCCGTGTAGATAGACTGGACTACCAGACATACTGGTAGCATAGCTGGTCAAAGCTACATATGGAGAGAGGAGAGAGAGTTAGAGGCCTATGGATTGCAGGTAGACTGGACTACAAGACATACAATTGAAGTCGGAAGTTTACATACACTTAGGTTGGAGTCATTAAAACTCGTATTTCAACCACTCCACAAATTTCTTGTTAACAAACTGTAGTTTTGGCAAGTTGGTTAGGACATCTACTTTGTGCATGACACAAGTAATCTTTCCAACAATTGTTTACAGACAGATTATTTCACTTATAATTCACTGTATTACAATTCCAGTGGGTCAGAAGTTTACATACACTAAGTTGACTGTGCCTTTAAACAGCTTTGGAAAATTCCAGAATAGGAAGTCATGGCTTTAGAAGCTTCTGATAGGCTAATTGACATAATTTGAGTCAATTGGGAGGTGTACCTGTGGATGTATTTCAAGGCCTACCTTTTTGCTTGACATCATGGGAAAATCAAAAGAAATCAGCCAAGACCTCAGAAAAAAATTGTGGACCTCCACAAGTCTGGTTCAACCTTGAGAGCAATTTCCAAACGCCTGAAGGTAACACGTTCATCTGTACAAACAATAGTACGCAAGTATAAACACCATGGGACCACGCAGCCGTCACACCGCTCAGGAAGAGAGATTAATGTACTTTTGCGAAAAGTGCAAATCAATCCCAGAACAAGAGCAAAGGACCTTGTGAAGATGCTGGAGGAAACAGGTACAAAAGTATATATATCCACAGTAAAACGAGTCCTATATCGACATAACCTGAATGGCCGCTCAGCAAGGAAGAAGCCACTGCTCCAAAACCGCCATAAAAAAGCCAGACTACGGTTTGCAACTGCACATGGGGACAAAGATCGTACTTTTTGGAGAAATGTCCTCTGGTCTGATGAAACAAAAATTCAACTGTTTGGCCATAATGACCATCATTATGTTTGGAGGAAAAAGGGGGAGGCCTCAAAGCCGAAGAAGACCATCCCAACCGTGGAGCACGGGGGTGGCAGCATCATGTTGTGGGGGTGCTTTTCTGCAGGAGGGACTGGTGCACTTCACAAAATAGATGGCATCATGCGGTAGGAAAACTATGTGGATATATTGAAGTAACATCTCAAGACATCAGTTAAGAAGTTAAAGCTTGGTTGCAAATGGGTCTTCCAAATGGACAATGACCCCAAGCATACTTCCAAAGTTGTGGCAAAATGGCTTAAGGACAACAAAGTTAAGGTATTGGAGTGGCCATCGCAAAGCCCTGACCTCAACCCTATAGAAAATTTGTGGGCAGAACTGAAAAAGTGTGTGCAAGCAAGGAGGCCTACAAACCTGATTCAGTTACACCAGCTTTGTCAGAAGGAATGGGACAAAATTCACCCAACTTATTGTGAGAAGCTTGTGGAAGGTTACCCAAAACATTTGACCCAAGTTAAACAATTTAAAGGCAATGCTACCAAACACTAGTTGAGTGTATGTAAACTTCTGACCCACTGGGAATGTGATGAAAGAAATAAAAGCTGAAATAAATCACTCTATTATTCTGACATTTCACGTTCTTAAAATAAAGTGGTGATCCTAACTAACTTTTACTAGGATTAAATGTCAAGAATTGTGAAGAACAGAGTTTAAATGTATTTGGCTAAGGTGTATGTACATTTCTGACTTCAACTGTTCTGGTAGCATAGCTGGTCAAACTAAGAGCTGTAAGACAGGGAGAGAGTTTGGGGCGTAAGGTTGACCAAGAAACTGAAGTTGAAATTGGGTTTCTATTTCAGGAACAAATCTTGCTTTTCAATGTTAGTCTGAAAGGATGTTGTTCAAAGCACTTAAAAAATAAATAAATCTGTGTTGGATTATGGTGATATTGTCTATATGCAGGCCTCAGCACGTACCTTAAACTCTGGACACAGTGTATCATGGTGCTTTAAGATCTATTACCAATGCTAGATCACTCACCCATCACTGATCTGTATGCAATGGACCTCTCTCTCCACTAGGAGGCTAAAGCACTGGTACACTTGTTTGTACAAAGCATTGATGACAACTCCCTTTGTATCTCTGTTCCTTACTGACCAGATCAGTCACTCAATATAGTCTTAGTTCAGAGTTGCTGCTGTCCTTGTCTGTTCCTAAGGCTAGAACTGAGATGGGGAAGCAATCTTTTTCCCATAATGCCCCTTCATCCTGGAACATGCTTCAGAAGATGGTAAAGTTAGGGGAGTTAGTGTCCTTGCCTGTTTTTAAGACTCTGATCGACAACACTTTGTGACAACTGCAGTTGTTTCTAATCTTCAAATGTTTTATGGACTGCTATTTCCCTGTTTTGCCTTCTTGCCAGGTCGCTCTCGCAAAAGAGGTTTTTAACCTCAATGGGTTTTACCTGGTTAAATAAAAAAAATAAACAAAGTCAAATAAATACATCTTAAATGTCCCTTTCTTTTACCAATAGGACTGTTGACCATCCTCTGTGAGGCAGAGCGGTACCCAGGGGCCTTGGAGCTGTCTGGAGGAGGGGCCATCATGCCATCCATCTGGCCCATGTAGGCGGGGGGGGCAGAATACTGCTGCTCAGGAGGGGCGCGGGCAGGGAGGTGGCACGCACCCCACACCTGGTTGTTACCCACCTAATAGAGAGAAGTGGTTAGTGAGCAACTGGGGCACAGGCACTGACGTTTAGGTCACAACCTTTAAACATGTTGTTACTCTATGGCAGGGCTCTCCAACCCTGTTCCCGGAGAGATACCCTTCTGTAGGTTTCAACTCCAACCCTGTTCCCGGAGAGATACCCTTCTGTAGGTTTCAACTCCAACCCTGTTCCCGGAGAGATACCCTTCTGTAGGTTTCAACTCCAACCCTGTTCCCGGAGAGATACCCTCCTGTGGGTTTCAACTCCAACCCTGTTCCCGGAGAGATACCCTTCTGTGGGTTTCAACTCCAACCCTGTTCCCGGAGAGATACCCGTCTGTAGGTTTCAACTCCAACCCTGTTCCCGGAGAGATACCCGTCTGTAGGTTTCAACTCCAACCCTGTTCCCGGAGAGATACCCTTCTGTAGGTTTCAACTCCAACCCTGTTCCCGGAGAGATACCCTTCTGTAGGTTTCAACTCCAACCCTGTTCCTGGAGAGATACCCGTCTGTAGGTTTCAACTCCAACCCTGTTCCTGGAGAGATACCCTTCTGTAGGTTTCAACTCCAACCCTGTTCCCGGAGAGATACCCGTCTGTAGGTTTCAACTCCAACCCTGTTCCCGGAGAGATACCCTTCTGTAGGTTTCAACTCCAACCCTGTTCCCGGAGAGATACCCGTCTGTAGGTTTCAACTCCAACCCTGTTCCCGGAGAGATACCCGTCTGTCGGTTTCAACTCCAACCCTGTTCCCGGAGAGATACCCGTCTGTCGGTTTCAACTCCAACCCTGTTCCTGGAGAGATACCCGTCTGTCGGTTTCAACTCCAACCCCGTTCCTGGAGAGAAACCCTCCTGTAGGTTTCAACTCCAACCCCGTTCCTGGAGAGATACCCGTCTGTAGGTTTCAACTCCAACCCCGTTCCTGGAGAGATACCCTTCTGTAAGTGTTCCCTCCAACCCAAGTTGTAACCAACCTGATTCAGTTTATCAACCAGCAAATTATTAGAATCAGGTACGCTAGATTAGGGTTGGAGTTAAAACCTCCAGGAACGGGGTTGGAGTTAAAACCTCCAGGAACGGGGTTGGAGTTAAAACCTCCAGGAACGGGGTTGGAGTTAAAACCTCCAGGAACGGGGTTGGAGTTAAAACCTCCAGGAACAGGGTTGGGAGTTTAAAACCTCCAGGAACAGGGTTGGGAGTTTAAAACCTCCAGGAACAGGGTTGGGAGTTTAAAACCTCCAGGAACAGGGTTGGAGTTAAAACCTCCAGGAACGGGGTTGGAGAGCCCTGCTCTATTGCAATAAAATGTTTTTCTGTGGATAATAAAAATAGTGGCACCCACCTGGTTGTTGTTGTCGAACATGCTGCTGAAATGGTTGAAGAGGGCTGCAGGGCCGAAGTTAGGGGGCATCTGCTGGGGCTTGGCCCCACCATGGACCTGCTGCTGCATCTGAGAGCCGTTCATCAGACCCATGGAGGACTGGGGCTGAGGGGGCATGGAGGTGGGCTGGGACGCCTGGGGAAGCTTCTGTTTGGGGTGCTCATGTTGTTGCTGTGTGTTGTGGGGTAGGAACGGTTGTTGTTGCTGCTGCTGGTTGGGGTGTTGATAGTAGGGCCCTGTCGGGGGCTGCATGCGGTGTGAGATGCGGGGAGCGGGAGCCGAGAAGTGGGGTACAGTGCTGTTGGGGTGTTTGTGTGAGGGGGCGGAGGAGGATGGGGGGAGGTGGGAGCTGGACTGAAGAGGGAGGAGAGGTGGAGGGGGGTCTGATGATGAGGAGGTGAGGAGAGGAGGGGGTTGGTGCTGCTGGCGGGGCTCAGGTTTGGAGGGGGCAGCCATGGCAGGGGCGGTGAAACCACCTGAACTAACCACAATGTTGACTGAGACGAGCTGGGCCTCCCGAGAGAGGGAGGGAGTCAGCTTCTCCTTGCCTGGGGGAGCAGTGGGGGCGCTGGGGGGTGACTTGGGGGGCTGTGAGATGGGTGCGACCTGGGGATGAGGAGTGTTAGGGGCGTACGTAGCCATTAAGCCTGTGTGTTGGTGGGCGGGAGACCCTGTACCTCTCACTGAGTGACTACTACTACTGACAGTGGTGGCAGTAACCATGGAGACAGAGTTGACCCCTGTGTGCTTGGGGTCAGAGGTGAACAGCTGTTTCCTGACTGAGGAAGGGGTGGGGGCACTGGGTTGGGCCTGGGCCCCATGAGGGGGGTTAGGGATGTGAGGTGACCCTGTAGTCGTAGCTGTCTGACTGTTAGAGGCACTAGGACTGGAGATAGAGGAGCCCGTGGATGATGTGTTATTGTGATCATTATGACTAGACAAGTTGGATCTGGGCTGGTTGTTACCACTACTACCACCGTTGTGTTTGGGGGAGCTGTTGGCGCTACCGGGACTCAGCGGCCGCACCGGGAACGGGCCCCAGGTGCTGGCGGCAGGGGAGAAGGTCCCACCAAACTGGGCCATGGGCAGCCTGGGGAGCCTGATCTGATGCATGGTCTGGGCTGCCAGGAGGGCCAGCTGGGGATGGGCGTAGGCCAGGGGGAGAGACACGGGGAAGGGCTGTCTCACCCCAGACAGACCCTTACCCATCTTACCCCCTGTCTGAGAGGATGAGGACTGGAAGGAGACCCCAGAGGACGTGACCAGGGAGCCCAGAGCCTTGGCCCCGATGGTGAGGTTAAGGTTAGCCCCAGTGGGGGTGGGGAAGGGGGCTGAGGTGATCTTGGAGCCCGGGGCCCTGATGTGGTTCCTGGGGATGAGGTCCTCTAGTTCCTTGGCTGGGTCCTGGATCAGAGAGTTGATCAGCTGGACTGCGTGGCGTGTCGACTCTGTGCCACCTCTGGAATGGACCATCACAACACAGGGGTCAGGGGCCACACAACAATGTACACATTCCACGGACATGGTTCCAACCAATCACAGTATCTCAACTCTTCACTGATCTCCTGGAGATACGGCAGGAGGATTGATTAGACACTCCACTTCATTCCTTTTAAATACGTAGAATCACTCATAAATCAACACATAGCTATTAACCTTTTAAATACGTAGAATCACTCATATCAGTGGTTCCTGAACTTTTTATAGTCCCGTACCCCTTCAAACATTCAACCTCCAGCTGAGTACCCCCTCTGGCACCAGGGTCCGCGCACTCTCAAATGTTGTTTTTTGCCATCATTGTAAGCCTGCCACACACACACTATACGATACACTCATTGTTATGTTTAATAAATGTAAGTTGTCATCATAACCCAGCTCGTGGGAAGTGACAAAGAGCTCTTATAGGACCAGGGCACAAATTATTATTACTATTGGATAGAAAACACTCTCTAGTTTCTAAAACCGTTTGAATTATATCTGTGAGTAAAACAGAACTCAAGTTGCAGCTAACTTCCTGTCAGGAAGTGAGAAATCTGAAATCGATGCTCTGTTCCAGGGTCAGTTTATTAAATTGCATGTGATCTATGAGTCGACATGCACTGCATACGATTTCCCCTAGATGTCAGTAAGCAGTGAGAATTGGAATTGTGTTGCTAGGCAGATCTGAGGCCATATAAAGGCTCATGGAACCGGAGGTGCGCTCTTTTCAACGTTCGTCATGGCGCAGAGGAGGACCTCAGGATGGCATTCTGAAAGCTCTCGTTATAGGCCTTAGATATATCCGGCTCTGATTTTATTCGATATAGGTGTTAAAGACATCATAATTTAGTTATTTTAAACCGAGTTATATCAGTTTATATCAGTATATTGCGATTTTCAGATATTTCTTTGTCCTGCGTTATGGTGAGTTGGACACGTCTTCGCCACATGGCTAATGTTTGCTGCTAATTCCTAAGTTGAAGACGGCAATCTACAACCGAGCAACGATGATTCTGGAGAAAGGACCACTTGCACAAGATTCTGATGGAAGCTCATCAAAAAGTAAGAACTATTTATGATGTTAATTCGTTGTTCTGTTGAAAAATGTAAAACTATTATTCGGCCATGAATTTCGGTGCGGTCTCGCTTTAGCGCACGCTGTATGTCGTAGTAACGTTAATTTTAAAAATCTAACACAGCGGTTGCATAAAGAACTAATGTATCTTTCATTTGCTGTCCAACCTGTATTTTTTTGTCAAGTTTATGATTAGTTATTGATTAGATTAGGTGCCTCTCCCAAGATTTCTCCCGACATTTTGTCGGCAGCTTGGCTACTATTCTCATTGTATAACCACAATTTGTGCCGCTAAATATGCACATTTTCAACCAAACAATATATGTATTGTGTAATATGATGTTATAGGACTGTCATCTGAAGAAGTTTGAGAAGGTTAGTGAAAAAACTAATATCTTTTGCTGGTTTATTCGTTATCGCTACTGTTGGCTTGAATCAATGCTGTTGTGTGGTTGGCTATTGTAGTAAGGTAATATAATGCTAAATTGTGTTTTCGCTGTAAAACACTTAAAGAATCTGAAATATTGGCTGGATTCACAAGATCTTTGTCTTTCATTTGCTGTACGCTGTGTATTTTTCATAAATGTTTTATGATGAGTATTTATGTAATTCACGTTTGCTCTCTGTAGTTATTCTAGTTGCTTTGGTGAGAGTTGTGATGGTGGCTGCAATGTAAAACTATGATTTATACCTGAAATATGCAAATTTTTCGAACAAAACATATGCTATACAATAAATATGTTATCAGACTGTCATCTGATGAAGTTGTTTCTTGGTTAGTGACTATTTATATCTTTATTTGGTCGAATTTGTGATAGCTACCTATGCAGGAAAAAAATGGTGGGAAAAAAAAGTTGTGTCTTTTGCTATGGTGATTAGCTAATAGAAATACATAGTGTCTTCCCTGTAAAACATTTAAAAAATCAGAAATGATGGCTGGATTCACAAGATGTGTATCTTTCATTTGGTGTCTTGGACTTGTGATTTCATGAACATTTTATTATATGATATCCCTGTGGCTTTAGGCTAGGCTATGCTAGTCAGCTTTTTTGATGGGGGGGATCCCGGATCCGGGTTTGTGACTCGTTAGAGGTTAATGAGAAGGTTGTGCTTGAAAGGATGCACATAACTCTGCAATGTTGGGTTGTATTGGAGAGAGTCTCAGTCTTAAAATCATTTTCCACACACAATCTGTGCCTGTATTTAGTTTATGCTAGTGAGGGCTGAGAATCCACTCTCACATAGGTACGTGGTTGCAAAGGCCATCAGTGTCTAAGTGTGATTTGCCAAGGCAGGATACTCTGAGCGCAGCCCTATCCAGAAATCTGGCAGTGGCTTCTGATTAAATTATATTTTCACAGAACCGCTTGTTGCAATTTCAATGAGGCTCTCTAGTTCAGATATCGGCAAGTGGACTGGAGGCTGGGCATGAAAGGGATAACGAATCCAGTTGTTTGTGTCATCCGTTTTGGGAAAGTACCTGCATAATTGCGCACCCAGCTCACTCAGGTGCTTCGCTATATCACATTTGACATTGCCCGTAAGCTTGAGTTAATTTGCACACAAAACATCATACAATGATGGAAGACCTGTGTGTTGTCTTTGTTAATGCAGACAGAGAAGAGCTCCAACTTCTTAATCATAGCCTCAATTTTGTCCCGCACATTGAACATAGTTGCGGAGAGTCCCTGTAATTCTAGATTCAGATCATTCAGGCGAGACAAAACATCACCCAGATAGGCCAGTCGTGTGAGAAACTCGTCATCGTGCAGGCAGTGAGACAAGTGAAAATTATGGTCAGTAAAGAAAACTTTAAGCTCGTCTCTCAATTTAAAAAAAACTGCCAATACTTTACCCCTTGATAACCAGCGCACTTCAGTATGTTGTAAAAGCGTTACATGGTCGCTGCCCATATCATTGCATAATGCAGAAAATATACGAGAGTTCAGGGGTCTTGATTTAACAAAGTAAACCATTTTCACTGTAGTGTCCAAGCTGTCAGGCATTCCCTTGGCAGCAAGAGCCTCTTGGTGGATGCTGCAGTGTACCCAAGTGGTGTTGGGAGCAACTGCTTGCACGCGCTTTACCACTCCAATATGTCTCCCTGTCATGGCTTTTGCGCCACCAATACAGACACAAACACATCTTGACCACCAAAGTCCATTTGATGTCACAAAGCTGTCCAGTACTTTAAAAATATCCTTTGTTGTCCTGGTTTCCAGTGGTTTGCAGAAGAGGATGTCTTCCTTAATTGACCCCCCATAAACGTAACGGACATATACCAGGAGCTGTGCCAGGCCCGCCACGTCTGTTGACTCATCCAGCTGTATGCATAGAATTCACTGGCTTGTATGCAAACCAGCACTTGTTTCAAAACATCACCTGTCATGTCACTGATACATTGTGAAAAAGTGTTGTTTGATGAAGGCATTGTCTGTATCGTTTTTTTGTCCTTTAACCCCAGCATTGTCCCAGCCATATACGCGGCAGCAGGAAGAATTAAGTCATCCACTATAGTATGGGGCTTGCCTGTCCTAGCCACTCGGTAGCTCACCATATAAGACGCTTCCGTGGCTTATTCTTCAAATTGTCATGTTTTGTTTCTAAAAGTCTGCGCAAGAGTGAAGGTTTCCCACGAGAGAGTAACGGTTTATGTGAGTGGATGTTAATTATTTGACTAGGCTACCTGTATTTGACACTGTTGTTATTTCGCTGAACACTAGATGGTTAAAATTTTATTTTTGGCAGTGAAACGAGGCCACTCTGGCGAGAGGGAAAAAAAAAAAATCACCCAAATGTATAGCCCTGTTGGAAAATATAAACATATTGTTTATTTTTTTTATTTTTAAGTGAATCACATTTTTATTTGGGGTACCCCCGACAGCATTGCGCATACCCCTGGTAGTTTGGGAAAACCTGACTCAGATAAATCAACGCATAGCTATTACCCTTTTCTCTGCTTTCCTCCTGTTCAGTTCTCTACTCTGCTGACTGGTGTAATAGTGGGCTGCTGCCACCAGAGGGCCCTCCCTGTCCCTACCTGATGGTGATCATTCTCTCTCCGTTCTTGTCTTTCTGCTTGTCCACATCGATGTGTGCTCCCGTCACGTCCTGTATAGCTGTGATGTTGCAGCCTCCTCTACCCATGATCCTCGACACCACCGAGGCCGGGACCGACAGCTTCTTGGACCTGCAGCCCGGAGAGAGAGAGATTCATATGGAGTTTAGAACCGGGCCAAAGCACAAGATCCATGGGGAGCCACAGACCTGACAACTTACTTTTCCTCATTGACTAAAACAGTGGTTCCCAACCAGGGGTACCTGGCCTATCCACAGGGGGGACTTGAGAAGACTCATGAGACCATAGGCTTACTGGTAAAATACACATGAGGGGGTACTTCAGGGGTACTCCAAGCAGAGCAAAATTCAGTTGGTGGTACAGTAACTGAAAAACGTTGGGAACCACTGGCCTAAAATGACCTATAGATTAACTTGAAGCATTTCCAGATGGATTTTATGGATGGTGTGTGTGTCTACCCACCGTCTCACCACCTCCTTCCAACCCTCCTCTCTCTTCTGTCCCCTCTTGGGGCTGGTGAGGCTCTTGCTGTTGGAGGATGTGACGGGTAGCGACATGGTCTTAAACTGAGACGGTACAGAGCTGCTGGGGGTCAACTCACTCATGTCTGGAGCTCTGAGAGGGGGGAGGGACAGAGGGGGATCGGGCGAGATGTGGGGGAGAGAAAGAGAAAGGGATAAAAGGTCAGATTCACAATTAATATGGTTGCTGTTTTTAACTACGTACTTGTATTAGAAATGTACTGTTCTGTGTGATTGGTGGTGCTTGACCAGCTCCTTTAGGAAAACTACAGTTCTAACTCAAACCAAAGGTGCTGCAGATCACTCACTTCTGTGTAGGTTTGGAGATGGAGACGGTGACTGGGTATAGCTGAGGACAGTGTCTCTTCTCTGGGCCTGGCTGCAGGCTGTGAGAGGGGCCCGAGGACGAAGAGGAGGAAGAGGAAGAGGAGGAAGAGGAGAGGTCAGGGAGGAAGTTGAGCTCCTGGCTCTTGCCCCCACTGCTGCTACTCTCACTGGCACAGTCGGTGCTGTCCAGGGGGTCTGAGTCGCTGGTGCCCCCTGCACCCCCAGCCCCGCCCCGCGGCTCCCCATGGATCTGGTTTGCCTTGTGCTGTGCCAGCACCACCTGCTGGACAGAGATGGAATTATCACTGATTAGACACCTTGATTGACTTGCTTTGACTGTTTGAGACGGTAGAATTTTGAAAGGAAATGTGTATGTATTTACAGCCTCAGAAAGAAGAAGAAAAAACACTGGCTTCACTCGTCCTTGAATTTAGCTACATTATATTTTACAGTCATGACCAGCAGTATGTGGACACCTGCTCGTCTAACAGCTCATTCCAAAATCATGGGGATTAATATGGAGTTGGTCCCCCTTTGCTGCTATAACAACCTCCCAACATCTAGTGGAAAACCAGACGAGTGAATATTGCTGCGGGGACTTGCTTCCATTCAGCCACAAGAGCATTAGTGAAGTCGGGCACTGATGTTGGGCGATTAGTCCGGGCTCAGTCGGCATTCCAATTCATCCCAAGGGTGTTAGATGGTGTTGAGGTCAGGGCTCTGTGCAGGCCAGTCAAATTCTTCCATACCGATCTCAAACCATTTCTGCATGGACCTCGCTTCATGCACAGGGGCATTGTCATGCTGAAACAGGAAAGGGCCTTCCCCAAACTGTTGCCACAAAGTTGGAAGCACAAAATCATCTAGAATGTCATTGTATGCTGTAGTGTTAAGATTTCCATTCACTGGAACAAGGGACCTAGCCTGAACCATGAAAAACAGCCCCAGACCAATATTCTTCCTCCACCAAACTTTACAGTTGACACTATGCATTGGGGCAGGTAGTGTTCTCCTGGCATCTGCCAAACCCAGATTCGTCTGTCGGACTGCCTGATGTGCGGCTGCTCGGCCATGAAAACCCATTTCAAAAAGCCCCAAACAAAACAGTTCTTGTGCTGAAGTTGCTTCCAGAGGCGGTTTGGAACTCGGTAGTGAGTGTTGAAACCGAGGACAAACTTTCTATGCGCTTCAGCACTCGGCGGTCACATTCTGTGAGCTTGTGTGGCCTACACTTTGCGGCTGAGCCATTGTTTCTCCTAGACTTTTCCACTTCACAATAACAGCACTTACAGTTGACCAGGGCAGCTCTAGCAGGGCAGAAAATTTGATGAACTGACTTACTGGAAAGGTGGCATCCTATGACGGTGCCATGTTGAAAGTCAGAGCTCTTCAGTAAGGACATTCTACCGCCAATGTTTGTCTATGGAGATTGCATTGCTATGTGCTCGATTTTATACACCTGTCAGCAATGTGTGTGGCTGAAATAGACAAATCCACTCATTTGAAGGGGTGTCCAGATACGTGTGTGTATGTGTATATATGTTTGGACACATCTAATCATTCAAGGGTTTTTCTTTATTTTTACATTGTAGAATAGTGACATCAAAACTATGAAACCAAAAAAAGTGTTAAACGAATCAAAAATATATTTTATATTTGAGATTCTTCAAAGTTGCCACCCTTTGCCTTGACAGCTTTGCACACTCTTGGCATTCTCTCAACCAGCTTCACCTGGAATGCTTTTTTAACAGTCTTGAAGGAGTTTCCACATATGCTGAGAACTTGCTGGCTGCTTTTCCTTCACTCTGCGGTCCAACTCATCCCGAACCATCTCAATTGGGTTGAGGTTGGGTGATTTTGGAGGCCAGGTCATCTGATGCAGCACTCCATCACTCTCCTTCTTGGTCAAACAGCCTGGAGGTGTGTTGGGTCATTGTCTTGTTAAAAAACTAATGATAGTCCCACTAAGCACAAACCAGATGGGATGGCGTATCGCTGCAGAATGCTGTGGTAGCCATGCTGGTTAAGTGTGCCTTGAATTCTAAATAAATTACAGACAGTGTCACCAGCAAAGCACCCTCACACCTCCTCCATGCTTCACGGTGGGAACCACACATGCAGAGATCATCCGTTCACTCACACCGTGTCTCACAAAGACACGGCGGTTTAAACCAAATATCTCAAATTTGGACTCATCAGACCAAAGCACAGATTTCCACCGGTCTAATGTCCATTGCTCATGTTTCTTGGCCCAAACAAGTCTCTTCTTCTTATTGGTGTCCTTTAGTAGTGGTTTCTTTGCAGCAATTCAACCATGAAGGCCTGATTCACGCAGTCTCCTCTGAACAGTTGATGTTGAGATGTGTCTGTTACTTTAACTCTGAAGCATTTATTTGGGCTGCAATTTCTGAGGCTGGTAACTCTAATGAACTGATCCTCTGCAGCAGAGGTAACTCTGGGTCTTCCTTTCCTGTGGCGGTCCTCATGAGAGCCAGTTTCATCCTAGCGCTTGATGGTTTTGCGACTGCACTTCAAGAAACTTGACATTTTCCTTATTGACTGACCTTCATGTCTTAAAGTAATTATGGACTGTCGTTCCTCTTTGCTTATTTGAGCCATAATATGGGCTTGGTCTTTTACCAAATAGAGCTATCTTCTGTATACCACCCCTACCTTGTCACAACAACTGATTGGCTCAAACGCATTAAGGAAAGAAATTCCACAAATTAACTTTTAACAAGGCACACCTGTTAATTGAAATGCATTCCAGGTGACTACCTCATGAAGCTGGTTGAGAGAATGCCAAGAGTGTGCAAAGCTGTCATCAAGTCAAAGGGTGGTTCTTTTGAAATATCTAAAAACATATTTTGAGGTGTTTAACACTTGATTCCATGCGTGTCATTTCATAGTTTTGATGTAGAAAAGCAAAACCCTTGAATGAGCAAGTGTGTCCAAACTTTTGACTGGTACTGTGTGTGTATTATATATATGTGTGTGTGCGTGTGCAAAATCTAAATGTGAATCTATACTTTAAATACACCAACCGCCAGTGGGTCCTGACGTATGATTGGTCAGTTACCTGTGGGTCCTGACGTATGATTGGTCAGTTACCTGTGGGTCCTGACGTATGATTGGTCAGTTACCTGTGGGTCCTGACGTATGATTGGTCAGTTACCTGTGGGTCCTGACGTATGATTGGTTAGTTACCTGTGGGTCCTGACGTATGATTGGTTAGTTACCTGTGGGTCCTGACGTATGATTGGTTAGTTACCTGTGGGTCCTGACGTATGATTGGTTAGTTACCTGTGGGTCCTGACATATGATTGGTTCGCTGGGGGAGGAGTCCTTGGTCTTGTTCTTCTTGCGGTTGGTGCTGGTCGTCGTGGCAACACTGGCCCTCTTCTTGCTGAACACAGAGCTGAAGGAGGGCGAGGTGGCGGGAATACCGATTGTGGTGGTAGTGGTCGCACTGGGGGGGTCGATGGGGGGGTCCACTTCTGAAGAGCGGGAGGGATGAACGTAGAGTTGAAGAGATCGTTCCACAATATTACATTGACATGCGTTTCCTTACTTTGAAAACAGTCTACGGACAAGGATTGACTGCAATCTACACTTAGCTTTTGTTAAACTAGCCACAGCAAACAAATGTTAATAATCAGCATTTTGGGAACAAAAGAATAGATATTGAAATTAAGATATAATTTACCCTCAGCGGAGTCATCCTGCTTCTGCATCTCACAGTCCTCCTCCCCCTCCTCGTTTGTCTTCTGCTCATCCTCTTCCTCCTCCTCCTCCTCCTGCTTTTTCTTCTGTTCCTCCTTCTTCTTCTTGCGTTTCTCCTTGCGTTTCTCTCTCTTGGCGGCCAGGGCCTGCTTCTTGCTCTCCTCTCTGGACTTCTCCAGGTCCAGCTCCTTGAGGAGAATGCTGGCGTTCTTGTTGGCCTCTGCAGCCTGCTGGTCTTTGGCTTTGACGATGGTCTCCATGCACTGGTGGCACTTCTTCAACAACTCCTGAGAGAGAGGAGGGAGAGAGAACCGTTAGGGTTATGCTTTGACGATGGTCTCCATGCACTGATGGCACTTCTTCAACAACTCCTGAGAGCAAGGGAGGGATGGAGAGAGTTGGTGGAGTTAGTGGACACAACTCTTTCTAACCCACTGCCATACTTATACAAGATATGGCGCATTTGACAGTCAATGATATCCAGCCAACATACAAGCTCAAAGAGTGACCATTCCAAACCGGTGGAGGTGTTACCTTGTCAGCGATGGTGGCGATGTATCTCATACACTCAATGTCTGAGGGGAACTGGTTGACCTCCTTTACCAGGTACTGAACCACCTTTACATGACCCTGAGAAACACAGACAAGGGGAGAGAGAAGATGAAAGATAACTGTAAAATAGGCCAATATTGTTTCAGGCTGGGAGCAGTAAAGGTATGGGGAAGACTGTAGGACCTAGTACTGGAACTAGGTAGTGAGAGGGCCAGGTGTTGCAGAGGGGAAGGGTCAACCTGCGACACGACCTACCTTACGGAAGGCAGCCATGAGCGGTGTGATCTTGCGGTTGTCTGCAGCGTCTACGTCGGCCCCAGCCTGCACCAGCAGCTGAACCACGTCAAAATGGCCGCCGTTGGCCGCCAGCCACAGAGGTGTGTTCCCTTTCTTATTGCGCACGTCAATGTGAGCCCCTCTGGAGAAGGGAGGAAAACAGGGACAAGAGATAAACACAGGATAAAAAGATGAACGAGAGAATCAAAACATTACCTTTTAGGGAAATTGCTGGCTTCAAAATTAATACTCAGACAAAGACCTTGATTAATTCAGAATGATTGATTAGTTGGTTTAATGCCCACCTGTTGATGAGCAGCTCACAGAACTTGTAGTGGCCCTTGTCTGCAGCGATGGTGAGGGCTGTGTCTCGGGACGAGGGGACAGGAGGGGCGTTGACGTCAGCCCCTTTATCCAGCAGCACCCGGCCCACTTCAGCATAGCCCCCCGACGCTGCCTCCATCAGAGGGGTCAGACCAGTCTACCAGGGGAGGGGGACATCACATGTACAATATGGGGCAAATCCCTCAAACACTTAGTCAGGCACTGGGAGACGGAGTGACAATTCTCTAGTTAGGATTCACCAGAGCCTATATGTAACTTGGCTCTGGACTTGATATACTGCTATAATATGGACCGCTAACGGTTCTGTCTCCTCACCTTGGCTCTGTGCTCTACGTTGGCCTTGCGGTCCAGCAGCAGACTGACCACCTCAGCGCGGCCCTGGAAGCAGGCCAGAGTCAGAGCCGTGTTCCTGTTAGTCTCGATCTGAGCGTTGATGTCTGAGCCCATGTCCAGCAGCAGCTTGACCGCTGGTACGTGACCGTTCATCGCTGCCAGCATCAGGGGAGAGATACCCAGCTTACTGCCAGTCCTACAGACAGAGAGAAAGAGATCGAGGGAGGATTTTATCAATTGGTGAGAGACGTGAGGGACTTTCACTACCAAAGATGCAGTCATCATTCATTTAAATAACCCAGTGCACGTTTCTGATGTAAGAAATGCTATTTCATAAATAAATGTATTTGGTCAAGACCTGGGAAAGTAGTGGTATCAGTTAAGAGAAAACAAGTTGGTCCCGTCCCATACCTGGAGTTGATCTCTGAGCCGGCGTTGAGAAGGATCTTGATGATGTTGACATAGCCTCCAGACGCCGCCAGGCTCAAAGGGGTGTAGTCTGACACGTTACGATGTTCTTTATTAGCTCCTCGCAACAGCAACAACTCCACCACCTAGGAGAGGAGACAGGGAAATGTAAGTCTATTGTTTTCTCAATATACCTATTTCTGTGAAAGGGGAGTTGATTTAGTTTCAATGTGGTGATTCATAGAAAAGAAGTGAGCGTGTACCATAGAATTACACACTAGAAACACATTTAAATCAGATGTCTGGTGTACCTCTTGTCGTCCCCCTGAGCAGGCCAGGGAGAGGGGCGTGTCTTTGGTTCTCTCTGACTGGGCCTCTATGTCACCCCCTTTATCCAGAAGGAGCTCCACCACCCCTACGTGGCCCGCTGTCGCAGCCAGGATCAGAGGGGTGAACCCTGGGGAGAGGACGAGGAGAGGAGGGGGTCACAACCAGATATACAGATTCACCCAATACAATGTGAAGCACTTTGAACACTGTATAAATCCTGTCTTGGATGTATGAAAAAAATATTCCTGATTAATCAGAAAATAAAAGATGTCTGACGGATATACAGGCCCGACTAACATTTAGAATGAACAGTAACTTTGTGTGTTACCCTTCTTGTCGCGATGCTCGATGTTGGCTCCTCGTGCGATGAGAACAGACACCAGCTCCTCGTGTCCTCCGGCACATGCCAGCGTCAGCGCAGTGTCATGGTTACTCTCCGTCTGAAAGGAGAGGGACACACACACACACATTTACAACAACGCTGTGTGTAGGTGTGTCTCAGTCTTAAATGTGTGTGTGTGACCATCGGCTTTACAGTACATGAGCATCGATATCCACAGCGTATGTGTGTGTGTGTGAACAGTGACTTACGTGTGCGTCGATGTCCACAGAGGGGTAGAGGGGCAGTGGGGAGGGGGGTGAGCCCATATTGGAGGGGGTCTGTGACAGGGGGTCAGACAGGGGGGTTGGAGATGTTGTAGTGTTCAACATGGGTACTCTGCTGCCCACCGCTGCTGGAACACAGAAAGAAAAGGAGAGAAAGGGAAAAGTATCTGTTACTTTTCAGGCCTTTCTTCTGAGGAATTTGTGTATCAGTATTGTTCTTTCAAATCAGTGCAGTTGAAGGAAAGGAGACAAGAAGTATTCTAAGGAGGAAATTAGTTAAGACTTGAGATGCACCCACCCACAGCAGGTAGAACAGCTGTAAGACCACGCTACGCTGCACCCACTCACCTGCCATGATGTCATCCAGCGTGTCTGTAAGCGTCTGGGCGGGCGTAGCCACCATGAGTCCGTCTGGGGCCTGCTGCCCTACCATCCCTGGTCCTAACCCCTGACCTTGACCCAGCATCTGCTGGCCCACCAGTACCCTCTGCAGCTCAGGGCTGGTACTGCCAGGGCAGGGGTAGTCAGTTGGGCATGGGCTGTACTCAGGTAAGGGCTGGATGGGCACAAAGGCAGTCTGGAGGGGGGGAGGAGGGGGGTGGAGATGGGAGTGGGGGGAGCATAGGGGATGGGGTGAGGGCGAGGGGGGCAGGGGGGGCTGCAGTCCATCCCTGTAGAGGATGGTGTCCACCTGGGGTAGTTTAGCGTAATCTTCCACCTCGTCATCATCATCATCATCCTCATCTTCGTCATCCTGGAATAGGAATGAGGCAAACTTCTACAAATTAAGCATCTAAAAGAAACAGATCTCAAAAACAGCAGGAATGTGATCAGGACAGCTTAAGTCTGGAAAATTATGATTAGACACCAGGGGGACGACGGTCGTGTCTCTACTAGACACCAGGGGGACGACGGTCGTGTCTCTACTAGACACCAGGGGGACGACGGTCGTGTCTCTACTAGACACCAGGGGGACGACGGTCGTGTCTCTATTAGACACCAGGGGGACGACGGTCGTGTCTCTATTAGACACCAGGGGGACGACGGTCGTGTCTCTATTAGACACCAGGGGGACGACGGTCGTGTTTCTATTAGACACCAGGGGGACGACGGTCGTGTTTCTATTAGACACCAGGGGGACGACGGTCGTGTTTCTATTAGACACCCGGGGGACGACGGTCGTGTCTCTACTCGACACCAGGGGGACGACGGTCGTGTCTCTACTCGACACCAGGGGGACGACGGTCGTGTCTCTCCTCGACAACAGGGGGACGACGGTCGTGTCTCTACTCGACACCAGGGGGACGACGGTCGTGTCTCTATTAGACACCAGGGGGACGACGGTCGTGTCTCAATTAGACACCAGGGGGACGACGGTCGTGTCTCTATTAGACACCAGGGGGACGACGGTCGTGTCTCTATTAGACACCAGGGGGACGACGGTCGTGTCTCTATTAGACACCAGGGGGACGACGGTCGTGTCTCTATTAGACACCAGGGGGACGACGGTCGTGTCTCTATTAGACACCCGGGGGACGACGGTCGTGTCTCTACTCGACACCAGGGGGACGACGGTCGTGTCTCTACTCGACACCAGGGGGACGACGGTCGTGTCTCTACTCGACACCAGGGGGACGACGGTCGTGTCTCTACTCGACACCAGGGGGACGACGGTCGTGTCTCTATTAGACACCAGGGGGACGACGGTCGTGTCTCAATTAGACACCAGGGGGACGACGGTCGTGTCTCTATTAGACACCAGGGGGACGACGGTCGTGTCTCTATTATACACCAGGGGGACGACGGTCGTGTCTCTATTAGACACCAGGGGGACGACGGTCGTGTCTCTATTAGACACCAGGGGGATCGACGGTCGTGTCTCTATTAGACACCAGGGGGACGACGGTCGTGTCTCTATTAGACACCAGGGGGACGACGGTCGTGTCTCTATTAGACACCAGGGGGACGACGGTCGTGTCTCTATTAGACACCAGGGGGACGACGGTCGTGTCTCTATTAGACACCAGGGGGACGACGGTCGTGTCTCTATTAGACACCAGGGGGACGACGGTCGTGTCTCTATTAGACACCAGGGGGACGACGGTCGTGTCTCTATTAGACACCAGGGGGACGACGGTCGTGTTTCTACTAGACACCAGGGGGACGACGGTCGTGTCTCTACTAGACACCAGGGGGACGACGGTCGTGTCTCTACTAGACACCAGGGGGACGACGGTCGTGTCTCTACTCGACACCAGGGGGACGACGGTCGTGTCTCTACTAGACACCAGGGGGACGACGGTCGTGTCTCTATTAGACACCAGGGGGACGACGGTCGTGTCTCTATTAGACACCAAGGGGACGACGGTCGTGTCTCTATTAGACACCAGGGGGACGACAGTCGTGTTTCTATTAGACACCAGGGGGACGATATTAGATACCATGGGGTGATAGTTGTGTTTCTATTAGATACCAGGGGGTGATAGTTGGAGTGATATTAGATACCAGGGGGTGATATTATTAGACACCAGTGGGTGATATTATTAGACACCAGTGGGTGATATTATTAGACACCAGGGGGTGATATTATTAGACACCAGGGGGTGATATTATTAGACACCAGGGGGTGATATTAGACACCAGGGGGTGATATTATTAGACACCAGGGGGTGATATTATTAGACACCAGGGGGTGATATTACATACCAGGGGGTGATATTATTAGACACCAGGGGGTGATATTATTAGACACCAGGGGGTGATATTACATACCAGGGGGTGATATTACATACCAGGGGGAAAATGCCAGAAAAGCAGAAACTCCTGACTACTCAGAATAAACAGACCACCGCCAACAACTCCTAACCTCCTCATCATCCTCTTCTTCCTCCTCCTCCTCTCTGTTCTCCTCGTCAGACCCGGTGTCCGACCCGGGCTGTGGGTGCGTGTTAACCCCTGGTGGTGCTGTGAGGACCCCGGGCATGGTAGTGTTGGCCCCTTCCCACGGCCCTGGTCCCGGGCCCTGGCCTGCCTCCTGCTCTTCCTTCAGGCCCTTGGCCTCCATGTACTCTTTGGTGAACTGCTGCTGGGTCTTCAACTGCAGCTGGCGCTCCACCTTCTGCAGCTCCTTCAGGATCTTCTTCTTCTTCTGGACCTAGAGGACACACGCCACAGGGGGGATCAGACCCATAGTTCTATGTTCAGGTCTCGCTCATCCATTGGATGAGAGATTTCATAGACCCATCAGATCCTATCAGACCTAGGTGGTGTTCATTAGGCACTTGGTTCTGGGGACCCCAAGGTGTCCACATTTTGGTTTTTGCCCGAGCACCACACAGCTGATTCAAAAAAATATTTATTATTTGAATCATTTTGCTCAGGCAAACACCAAAACGTGCACCCCTTGGGGTCCCCAGGACCAAGTTTGGGAAACGCTGGTCTATGACCTCATCAATAATTCAATAGGATCTCTGTGTTCCTATACCTACGAATGATCATCCGTCTGCTCTCACCTGCTCCTCCCGGCTCTTCTTCAGCTCTTCAATCTTGTCTTTGGTGAGCGGCTCTCCCTGAATGAGTTCCAGAGACTGCAGCTGGGCCTTCTCTATGGCTGAGATCCTCTGGCCCAGCTCATTAAGCTTCCCCTCTGTCTCCTCCACGATACACTCCAGGGGCTGGCACAGGTGGAAGGGGGGCAAGGCCTCTGCATCCCCGGGCCCCGGGCCGGGACGTACCCCTCCTGGACTGGAGGGGCTGGGAGGGATGGCAGCGTGTCTCTGCTTTGACGAACCTGGAGAAGAGGGATGGGGGAAGAGGGATGAGAAGGATTGAGGGAGAAAGGGATGAGAGGAAGATTAGGTCACACTACAATGAAGTCAATTCCTCATCAGTTGAAGTCACGTCATCGTTAGACACTTTTGATAAGTATACTGAACCAAAATAAACACAACATGTTTCATGAGCTGAAAAAAATTATCCCAGAAATGTTCCATATGCACAAAAAGCACATTTCTCTCAAATGTTGTGCACAAATTTGTTTACATCCCTGTTAATGTGCATTTATCCTTTGCCATCGATCCACCTGACAGGTGTGGCATATCAAGAAACAGCATGATCATTACAAAGATGCACCTTGTGCTGGGGGCAATAAAAGGCCACAAATGTGCAGTTGTGTCACAACACAATGCCACAGATGTCTCAGGTTTTGATGGAGTGTGCAATTGGCATGCTGACTGCAGGAATGTCCAACAGAGCTGTTGCCAGAGACCTGAACGTAAATTTCTCTACCATAAGCCGCCTCCAGCGTCATTTTAGAGAATTTGGAAGTACGTGCAACCGGCCTCACAACCGCAGAACACGTGTATGGCAATTTGAATGCACAGAGACACCGTGATGATATCCTGAGGCCCATTGTCGTGCCATTCATCTGCCTCCATCACCTAATGTTTCAGCATGATAATGTACGGCCCCATGTCACAAGGATCTGTACACAATTCCAGGAAGCTGAAAATGTCCCAGTTCTTCCATGACATGTCTCCCATTGAGCAAGTTTGGAATGCTCTGGATCAACATGTACGACAGCGTGTTCCAGTTCCCGCCAATATCCAGCAACTTCGCAGAGCCATTGAAGAGGAGTGGGACAACATTCAACAGGCCACAATCAACAGCCTGATCAACTCTATGCGAAGGAGATGTGTCGCGCTGCATGAGACAAGTGGTGGTCACACCAGATACTGACTGGTTCTGACCACGCCCCTACTTTTTTTTTTTTAAGCCATCTGTGACCAACAGATGCATATCTGTATTCCCAGTCATGTGAAATCCATAGAGTAGGACCTAATTCATTTAATTTGACTGATTTCCTTATATGAACTGTAACTCAGTAAAATCTGGGAAATTGTTGCATGTTGCATTTATATTTTTGTTCAGTATAGAACTGGCCAGGCCAAGGCTCCCCGTTCTTAACTGGCCAGGCCAAGGCTCCCCGTTCTTAACTGGCCAGGCCAAGGGGCTCCCCGTTCTTAACTGGCCAGGCCAAGGGGCTCCCCGTTCTTAACTGGCCAGGCCAAGGGGCTCCCCGTTCTTAACTGGCCAGGCCAAGGGGCTCCCCGTTCTTAACTGGCCAGGCCAAGGGGCTCCCCGTTCTTAACTGGCCAGGCCAAGGGGCTCCCCGTTCTTAACTGGCCAGGCCAAGGGGCTCCCCGTTCTTAACTGGCCAGGCCAAGGGGCTCCCCGTTCTTAACTGGCCAGGCCAAGGGGCTCCCCGTTCTTAACTGGCCAGGCCAAGGCTCCCCGTTCTTAACTGGCCAGGCTCCCTGTTTTACCTTTGCTGGTGACGGGTGGCGGGGGCGTGGTGACGTTGGAGGGGGCTCTGTCTGGCTCCTGGGGGGGCACCACCATGGCCAGGGCCTGGAATGGGACACGAGGAACCTGGGGATAGATGAGTGGTCGTAAAACATCAACCACTTTGACAACTAGTTAAACACAATTTCCATGCTGACCATTTCCTGTTTCAATAGCACAAAACTATTTCATGAAAAACATTTAACCTGAGAGGGGTCTTGTGAGGGGGGTGTGAGTTGGCAGAAGTCGGGCGCGGGGACAGACAGGATGTTGTTAGGGAAGTCTAGCAGGTAGGACACCACGTTGGTGTGGCCGCCCTTAGCAGCTTCGATCAGCATTGTCGAGCCGTCCTATTGGAGGAGAAACAGGAAGTGAGTGTAAGTCTGCATGAGGCTTCAAAGTTCACTTTTTCTATTCTGATACTGTTGTTACTATGACTGAGTTGAACAGACTTATGAGTTTGATGGTGTTGTTTGATGATGGTGTGTGTGTTTCCTACCTTCAGTCTGTGTGTGGGGTCAGGTGTGTGTGTTTCCTACCTTCAGTCTGTGTGTGGGGTCAGGTGTGTGTGTTTTCTACCTTCAGTCTGTGTGTGGGGTCAGGTGTGTGTGTGTGTGTGTGTGTGTGTGTGTGTGTGTGTGTGTGTGTGTTTTCTACCTTCAGTCTGTGTGTGGGGTCAGGTGTGTGTGTGTGTGTTCTCTACCTTCAGTCTGTGTGGGGTCAGGTGTGTGTGTGTGTGTGTGTTTTCTACCTTCAGTCTGTGTGTGGGGTCAGCTCCGTGCGTCAGCAGCAGCTCTACCACAGCCAGGTGTCCTCCAGCGCAGGCCAGAGACACCACCGTGTGGTCCTTGTTAGCCGTTGCTCTGTTCACATTAGCACCTGGACACAAAACACAAGAAACTTTCACTTTAAATTCACTTCTAAGAATCAATTGTTTCATAACAACAATAGTTCAAAATGAATGTAGATCCTATATGAGGGACTTGAACTTGTTTTTTAATGCAGTCTAAGCCAAAGAATATTAGAACCAGGGGTTGGAACCAGTTCAAGAAAACAGAACCGAAAATAACAACATTGAGGAACGAAGGAAATTCTGGAACAGAAGGGTTATTTTAAAAGCATGGGGCCTGGTAAAACACGGGGCCTGGTAAAACACATTATTTTACGTTCCCAAGCATTGTTTTTTTCAGTCCCACAGAAAACACCACCAAAGAAGCTATGCAAAGCACTCACTCTGACTTCACCTACTCCTTCCAGTGGCTGCCATAGTTGGACATTGTTTTAACGAGGGCATTGTAGAGGGTTTAAAAAAAGATGCAGTCTAACCTAACCCACCCTTGCTGATGAGGAACTGCACGGTGCAGAGGTGTCCTGCTCTGGCTGCCTTCATCAGGGGTGTCCTCCCCCCCTCAGACTCATGCTCCTGGAGAACAAACAAACAGGACGTGGATTTTAGGAGAGGACATGGGTCCACACACACACAGTTTGGTATTGCTATCCTTGTGGGGACCAAAGAATTGATTCCCATCCTAAATTCTATTTTCCTTAAGCCCTAAATCTAACCCTAAGCCTAACCCCAACCTTAATTCTAACCCCCAAGCCTAAAATAGTAATGTCCGAATGTTATAGTTTTACTATCCTTGTGAGGACTTCTGGTACCAACAAGGACAGTAAAACAAACACACACACAGACTGATATGGTGACAGGGAAGATAAAACACAGGGAAGATAAATCAGAAAGGGAGATGGTGACAGAATGAAAGAGCTAACAGGGAAGATAAATCAGAAAGGGAGATGGTGACAGACAGAGTGAGAGATAACAGGTGTTTGTGTACCAGATCGGCTCCAGTCTGCAGTAGAACGTCGGCCACGTCAGTGTGTCCGTTCTCACACGCGTACGTCAGCGCTGTGTCTCCTGTCGCCGTGGTAGCGTGCACGTTTGCCCCTATAGAGAGTTCAGAGTTCAGAGCAGACCAAATAAACTAACATGCCCTGTTAAAAAAGGTAGAAGTTGTCAACTTTAGTTACAACAGCCATCTAGTTTCTAGGCTAAGGCCTGGAGTCTCACATAAGTACCCTACAAAAATACTAAAGATCAAACAAAGAATCCTCAGTATTTGACCAGCTCCAGGTGTGTATGTACCTGCAGCCAGGAGGTATTTGACCAGCTCCAGGTGTGTATGTACCTGCAGCCAGGAGGTATTTGACCAGCTCCAGGTGTGTATGTACCTGCAGCCAGGAGGTATTTGACCAGCTCCAGGTGTGTATATACCTGCAGCCAGGAGGTATTTGACCAGCTCCAGGTGTGTATGTACCTGCAGCCAGGAGGTATTTGACCAGCTCCAGGTGTGTATGTACCTGCAGCCAGGAGGTATTTGACCAGCTCCAGGTGTGTATGTACCTGCAGCCAGGAGGTATTTGACCAGCTCCAGGTGTGTATGTACCTGCAGCCAGGAGGTATTTGACCAGCTCCAGGTGTGTATGTACCTGCAGCCAGGAGGTATTTGACAAGCTCCAGGTGTGTATGTACCTGCAGCCAGGAGGTATTTGACCAGCTCCAGGTGTGTATGTACCTGCAGCCAGGAGGTATTTGACCAGCTCCAGGTGTGTATGTACCTGCAGCCAGGAGGTATTTGACCAGCTCCAGGTGTGTATGTACCTGCAGCCAGGAGGTATTTGACCAGCTCCAGGTGTGCATGTACCTGCAGCCAGGAGGTATTTGACCAGCTCCAGGTGTGTATGTACCTGCAGCCAGGAGGTATTTGACCAGCTCCAGGTGTGTATATACCTGCAGCCAGGAGGTATTTGACCAGCTCCAGGTGTGTATGTACCTGCAGCCAGGAGGTATTTGACCAGCTCCAGGTGTGTATGTACCTGCAGCCAGGAGGTATTTGACCAGCTCCAGGTGTGTATATACCTGCAGCCAGGAGGTATTTGACCAGCTCCAGGTGTGTATGTACCTGCAGCCAGGAGGCATTTGACCAGCTCCAGGTGTGTATGTACCTGCAGCCAGGAGGTATTTGACCAGCTCCAGGTGTGTATGTACCTGCAGCCAGGAGGTATTTGACCAGCTCCAGGTGTGTATGTACCTGCAGCCAGGAGGTATTTGACAAGCTCCAGGTGTGTATGTACCTGCAGCCAGGAGGTATTTGACCAGCTCCAGGTGTGTATGTACCTGCAGCCAGGAGGTATTTGACCAGCTCCAGGTGTGTATGTACCTGCAGCCAGGAGGTATTTGACCAGCTCCAGGTGTGCATGTACCTGCAGCCAGGAGGTATTTGACCAGCTCCAGGTGTGTATGTACCTGCAGCCAGGAGGTATTTGACCAGCTCCAGGTGTGTATGTACCTGCAGCCAGGAGGTATTTGACCAGCTCCGGGTGTGTATGTACCTGCAGCCAGGAGGTATTTGACCAGCTCCAGGTGTGTATATACCTGCAGCCAGGAGGTATTTGACCAGCTCCAGGTGTGCATGTACCTGCAGCCAGGAGGTATTTGACCAGCTCCAGGTGTGTATGTACCTGCAGCCAGGAGGTATTTGACCAGCTCCAGGTGTGTATGTACCTGCAGCCAGGAGGTATTTGACCAGCTCCAGGTGTGCATGTACCTGCAGCCAGGAGGTATTTGACCAGCTCCAGGTGTGTATGTACCTGCAGCCAGGAGGTATTTGACCAGCTCCAGGTGTGTATGTACCTGCAGCCAGGAGGTATTTGACCAGCTCCAGGTGTGTATGTACCTGCAGCCAGGAGGTATTTGACCAGCTACAGGTGTGTATGTACCTGCAGCCAGGAGGTATTTGACCAGCTCCAGGTGTGCATGTACCTGCAGCCAGGAGGTATTTGACCAGCTCCAGGTGTGTATGTACCTGCAGCCAGGAGGTATTTGACCAGCTCCAGGTGTGTATGTACCTGCAGCCAGGAGGTATTTGACCAGCTCCAGGTGTGTATGTACCTGCAGCCAGGAGGTATTTGACCAGCTCCAGGTGTCCCTCCTGTGCAGCCTCCATGAGAGGAGTGGAGCAGCCCAGCTCGATGTCGGCCCCGGCCTTGATGAGGAAGTCAGCCACCTCCAGGAACCCTCCACAGCAGGACAGCGTCAGGGCTGTCTCCTGCGTCTCCTCTGTCTGGGCGTTGATGTTGGCACCTGGAGGGGGAGGGAGGAGAGAGATGGAGAGAGAAATAGAGAGATGGAGAGAGAAATAGAGAGATGGAGAGAGAGGTAAGTATCTATATTAGGAGTGACTCTCACCAACAGGCCTGACAAAGCACTTCATTACACACAATAACATAGTATACATGCAACATCATTGAACAGTGTGCAGGTATCCATTTATCTGCCAGTTGATTACCCTGAGCCAGTAGCAGGGCCACCATCTCTTCATGACCTTCTCTGGCTGCCTCCATCAGAGGGGTGTAACCTTCATCATTCACCTGGACACATTAAAACATACACTGTTACAGGACTCAGTGGCTGAATCCCAAAACCCACTTCCCCTCCATTTGCACAAGTGTCCCAAAGCTGAAGGAGTGAAAATGATCAAGGGCGTAGGGGCGAGTTAACCCCTCCAGTAGGCACTTCGACTGACCCTGCAACACTGCCGCTTCCACAGCGAAGTGGAATCCCACAAGCCACTGCATTGATTTATGCAATTTCACAAAAGAATGGAGAGGCGTGCCTAATTATATGACACGTGCATTGGTTTGTCTGATGTCGAGACTTGACATGTAAAAGCAAAAAAAATACCCCCCAAATTAAACATTTAACTATTACTGAGGGTTAAATCCCTCAGTAACAACAGGGGGGGGGGTTTGTTCATTTTAATTTCATGCTTGTTTTATTATTTAAAAATGGAACATGAATTGCATGGTGTAAGTCAGGACTGTGTTCTGAAGCTGATGGATTTACTGAGCCCCTCGCCACTCTCTGGAAGTCACCCTCAGTGTGACAACGCAGGTTCCTCAGAGCGGGTTGGGAGGGTTTGGGATTCGCCATCTCTCTGTGTGACCCTAACCCTCATTCACCCACACACATATTAAAACATCCACTGGTTTGGGACTGTGTGTTGCTACTCGCCTCCTCTAGGTTGGCCCCTCTCTCTATGAGCAGAGCTGCTAGATCTACATGCCCGCCGCAGGCTGCCAGGGTGAGGGGCGACTCGAAGGAGTCAGCTGGCATGTTGACCTGCGCCCCGCTGTCCAACAGCAGCCGTGCCACCTCCACATGCCCATCCTGGGACAGGAAGAGCACACACACACACAGGGACAACATAAGCACCTGAGTTGGTTATGACAGAGTTACACACACATTCTCACACACAAGCAGGGAGAGAGGAGATATTGGGTTGGGTCATATGCTCGCCATGCAGGGAGAGAGGAGAGAGGGGCTGTGTGTTGGGTCATATGCTCACCATGCAGGGAGAGAGGGGCTGTGTGTTGGGTCATATGCTCACCATGCAGGGAGAGAGGGGCTGTGTGTTGGGTCATATGCTCACCATGCAGGGAGAGAGGAGAGAGGGGCTGTGTGTTGGGTCATATGCTCACCATGCAAGCTTCCATCAGCGCTGTGTGCATCTCATCTGTCTTATGCTCCTGATCTGCCCCGGCTTCCAGCAGAAACCTCACCATGTCCAGATGACCTATATATATATATATATATATATATATATATATATATATATATATATATATATATATATAGAGAGAGAGAGAGAGAGAGAGGGTGCGGAGGAGAGAGAGAGGGTGCGGAGGAGAGAGAGAGAGAGAGAGGGCAGGGGAGAGAGAGAGAGAGGGCAGGGGAGAGAGAGAGAGAGGGCAGGGGAGAGAGAGAGGGCAGGGGAGAGAGAGAGGGCAAGGGAGAGAGAGAGAGGGCGGGCGGGAGAAGGAGAGAGGGCGGGCAGGGGAGAAGGAGAGAGAAGCAGAGATTGTTATTTTGTTGTCTGAGACTATGAAGGTTGCATTGGGGGGGTGATGAGAGCGAGCCCCACATGAAAACATCTAAAACAGTCAAAGGGAACACTTGAATACTCAGACGAAAAGTGAAGAAGACCTTTGTAGCAGGCGAGTGTGAGGGCGCTCTCCTTGAACTCGTTGGAGTGTGTGTTGATCCCGGCGCCGTACTCCAGCAGAACCCTGGCCACCTCCACGTGGCCCGCGCTCGCCCCCTCCATTAGAGGGGTGTGTCCGTTCTCATTGTGGTCCTCGATGTTGGCCCCCTCCTTTAGGAGAACCTTCACCACATCCACAAACCCCCCAGCACAGGCATACGTCAGGGCTGTGTTACCTACAGAGGGGGAGAGAGACCGTATGTCAGGGCTGTGTTACCTACAGAGGGGGAGAGAGACCGTATGTCAGGGCTGTGTTACCTACAGAGGGGGAGAGAGACCGTACGTCAGGGCTGTGTTACCTACAGAGGGAGAGAGAGACCGTACGTCAGGGCTGTGTTACCTACAGAGGGGGAGAGACCATACGTCAGGGCTGTGTTACCTACAGAGGGAGAGAGACCATACGTCAGGGCTGTGTTACCTACAGAGGGAGAGAGAGAGACCGTACGTCAGGGCTGTGTTACCTACAGAGGGGGAGAGACCATACGTCAGGGCTGTGTTACCTACAGAGGGGGAGAGAGACCGTACGTCAGGGCTGTGTTACCTACAGAGGGAGAGAGAGACCATACGTCAGGGCTGTGTTACCTACAGAGGGAGAGAGAGACCATACGTCAGGGCTGTGTTACCTACAGAGGGGGAGAGACCATACGTCAGGGCTGTGTTACCTACAGAGGGAGAGAGACCATACGTCAGGGCTGTGTTACCTACAGAGGGGGAGAGAGACCGTACGTCAGGGCTGTGTTACCTACAGAGGGAGAGAGAGACCATACGTCAGGGCTGTGTTACCTACAGAGGGAGAGAGACCATGAGGGAGAGAGACCATACGTCAGGGCTGTGTTACCTACAGAGGGAGAGAGAGACCATACGTCAGGGCTGTGTTACCTACAGAGGGAGAGAGACCATACGTCAGGGCTGTGTTACCTACAGAGGGAGAGAGACCATACGTCAGGGCTGTGTTACCTACAGAGGGAGAGAGAGACCATACGTCAGGGCTGTGTTACCTACAGAGGGAGAGAGAGACCATACGTCAGGGCTGTGTTACCTACAGAGGGGGAGAGACCATATGTCAGGGCTGTGTTACCTACAGAGGGGGAGAAAGACCGTACGTCAGGGCTGTGTTACCTACAGGGGGAGAGAGAGACCATACGTCAGGGTTGTGTTACCTACAGAGGGAGAGAAAGACCATACGTCAGGGCTGTGTTACCTACAGGGGGAGAGACCATACGTCAGGGTTGTGTTACCTACAGGGGGAGAGACCATACGTCAGGGTTGTGTTACCTACAGAGGGAGGGCTGTGTTACCTACAGTAGTGGCAAAAGTTTTGAGAATGACACAAATATAAATTTTCACAAAGTCTGCTGCCTCAGTTTGTATGATGGCAATTTGCATATACTCCAGAATGTTATGAAGAGTGATCAGATGAATTGCAATTAATTGCAAAGTCCCTCTTTGCCATGCAAATGAACTGAATCCCCCAAAAAATATTTCCAATGCATTTCAGCCCTGCCACAAAAGGACCAGCTGACATCATGTAAGTGATTCTCTCGTTAACACAGGTGTGAGTGTTGACGAAGACAAGGCTGGAGATCCCTCTGTCATGCTGATTGAGTATGAATAACAGACTGGAAGCTTCAAAAGGAGGGTGGTGCTTGGAATCATTGTTCTTCCTCTGTCAACCATTGTTACCTGCGAGGAAACACATGCTGTCATCATTGCTTTGCACAAAAAGGGCTTCACAAGCAAGGATATTGCTGCCAGTAAGATTGCACCTAAAGCAACCATTTATCGGATCATCAAGAACTTCAAGGAGAGTGGTTCAATTGCTGTGACGAAGGCTTCATGGCGCCCAAAAAAGCCCAGCAAGCGCCAGGACCATCTCCTAAAGTTGATTCAGCTGCGGGATCGGGGCACCACCAGTACAGAGCTTGCTCAGGAATGGCAGCTGGCAGGTGTGAGTGCATCTGCACGCCCAGTGAGACGAAGACTTTTGGAGGAAGGCCTGGTGTCAAGAAGGGCAGCAAAGAAGCCACTTCTCTCCAGGAAAAACATCAGGGACAGACTGATATTCTGCAAAAGGTACAGGGACTGGACTGCTGAGGACTGGGGTAGTCATTTTCTCTGATGAATCCCCTTTCCGAGAAGACAAGGTGAGCGCTACCATCAGTCCTGTGTCATGCCAACAGTAAAGCATCCTGAGACCATTCATGTGTGGGGTTCATGTAATTGTCAATAAAAGCCTTTGACACGTATGAAATGCTTGTAATTATACTTCAGTATTCCATAGTAACATCTGACAAAAATATCTAAAGACACTGAAGCAGCAAACTTTGTGGAAATTAATATTTGTCTCATTCTCAAAACTTTTGGCCACAACTGTACAGAGGGGGGGAGAGACCATACGTCAGGTCTGTGTTACGTGTGTTAGTGATGTTTAGATTTAATGCAACCCAATGGGTCGAGATGGGGTCGAGATGGTGCATAGGGACATGTTGTCCAAGCAGAAAAAAAAAAAAAAAAAAAAATTGGGACAAAGAATTATGACAAGAAATAACCAGCCGCACATTGAGGCAGATAGGAAAATGATAGAGGAATGTGTGTATTGGTACCGGTGGAGGACTGTGCGTTGGCGTCAGCCCCGTGGACCAGGAGCAGCTTGACGATGTCGACGTAACCGCCGCTCGCCGCCGCCATCAGGGGAGTGATGTCACCTTTAATCCCCCGGTCCTCCACGTTGGCATGCATTGCGAGCAGCACCTAACAACCAATCACAGCAGGGGTCAGAGCTCATACAATGTAAATGTATGCTGTAGAGATTGTGGGGGACTTAACCGCATTCTGACATAACCCGCAAAAAGAGGACACCTTTCACGGAAGTTACTGAAATTACTTATTGAAAAAGGACGATTACACACACTGCTCTCTCACGCACACACACCTGTGCGAGTTCATAGTATCCAGCAGAGCAGGCGAGGCAGAGAAGACTCTCTCCTTCCTCAGTGTGTTCGTTGACGCTCCGCCCCTCGTCTAGCAGCTTCCTCACGGCGTTCACGTCTCCGTCCGAACACGCCTCAGCTAGACTCCGGCTGAAAATAACCAGACTGCTACAATTACTGCCCCTGTGACAGGAGAACAAACACACACCTACACACTTCGTAATCAAACAGCTACAATTACTGCCACTATGACAAGAGAACACACACCCCTTACATACACACACACAATTAATGCCGCACACACACAGCTCATAATCACACTTCTGCTATTACTGTGAGAGAAACTACCAGACATTTGATGCTTGACTAAACTGTTTGATCGAGTAACATATTGATCACGGAGGTAATACATTGACTGACATTCAGATATTGACTGCTATATTCAGTTGGTCTCACATACTTGTCGGCCAGCGTTGACTGTGTTCTCTTCTCATGTATTGATAGACGTATTGACAGATGGACTGGGGTAGACACACACAGTTGAAGTCGGAAGTTTACATACACTTAGGTTGGAGTCATTAAAACTCGTTTTTCAACCACTCCACAAATGTCTTGTTAACAAACTATAGTTTTGGCAAGTTGGTTAGGACATCTACTTTGTGCATGACAAGTCATTTTTCCAACAATTGTTTACAGACAGATTATTTCACTTAATCACAATTCCGGTGGGTCAGAAGTTTACATACACTAAGTTGACTGTGCCTTTACACAGCTTGGAAAATTCCAGAAAATTATGTCATGGTTTTAGAAGCTTCTGATAGGCTAATTGACATAATTTGAGTCAATTGGGAGGTGTACCTGTGGATGTAGTTCAAGGCCTACCTTCAAACTCAGTGACTCTTTGCTTGACATCATTGGAAAATCAAAAGAAATCAGCCAAGACCTCAGAAAAGAAATTGCAGACCTCCACAAGTCTGGTTCATCCTTGGGAGCAATTTCCAAACGCCTGAAGGTACCACGTTCATCTGTACAAACAATAGTACGCAAGTATAAACACCATGGGACCACGCAGCCGTCATACCGCTCAGGAAGGAGACGCGTTCTGTCTCCTAATGTACTTTTGCGAAAAGTGCAAATCAATCCCAGAACAACAGCAAAGGACCTTGTGAAGATGCTGGAGGAAACAGGTACAAAAGTATATATATCCACAGTAAAACGAGTCCTATATCGACACAACCTGAAAGGCTGCTCAGCAAGGAAGAAGCCACTGCTCCAAAACCGCCATAAAAAAGCAAGACTACGGTTTGCAACTACACATGGGGACAAAGATCGTACTTTTTGGAGAAATGTCCTCTGGTCTGATGAAACAAAAATAGAACTGTTTGGCCATAATGACCATCGTTATGTTTGGAGGAAAACGGGGGAGGCCTGCAAGCCAAAGAAGACCATCCCAACCGTGAAGCACGGGGGTGGTAGCATCATGTTGTGGGGGTGCTTTGCTGCAGGAGGGACTGGTGCACTTCACAAAATAGATGGCATCATGAGGTAGGAAAATTATGTGGATATATTGAAGCAACATCTCAAGACATCAGTCAGGAAGTTAAAACTTGGTCGCAAGTGGGTCTTTCAAATGGACAATGACCCCAAGCATACTTCCAAAGTTGTGGCAAAATGGCTTAAGGACAACAATGTCAAGGTATTGGAGTGGCCATCACAAAGCCCTGACCTCAATCCTATAGAACATTTGTGGGCAGAACTGAAAAAGTGTGTGCGAGCAAGGAGGCCTACAAACCTGATTCAGTTCACCAGCTCTGTCAGGAGGAATGGGCCAAAATTCACCCAATTTATTATGGGAAGCTTGTGGAAGGCTACCTGAAACGTTTGACGCAAGTTATACAAAGCTACCAAATACTAATTGAGTGTATGTAAACTTCTGACCCACTGGGAATGTGATAAAATAAATAAAAGCTGAAAGAAATTATTAATAAATAAACTATTATTCGGACATTTCACATTCTTAAAATGAAGTGGTGATCCTAACTGACCTAAGACAGGGAATTTTTACTAGGATCAAGTATCAGGAATTGTGAAAAACTGAGTTTAAATGCATTAGGCTAAGGTGTATGTAAACTTCCGACTTCAACTGTACTTGTCGGCCTGGCCAGCGTTGAGTGTGTTCTCATGTATTGATAGATGTATTGATAGATGTATTGATAGATGTATTGATAGATGTATTGATAGATGGACTGGGATAGATACATACTTGTCGGCCTGGCCAGTGTTGAGTGTGTTCTCTGCTCTCATGCGCGTCAGGGCGGCAGCCGCCTCGTCCAGGGCACAGCTCACTGACGACGTCAGCCTCCGCAGCACCTCGGGATCTGCAAACGCTTTACCATCCGCAGTTGACAGTTTACCAATGCCTTCCGGGTTAAAGGTCATCACAGGAAACACAGGCATGGGGGCAAAACCACACCAAAGAAGCCAGGCAGGTGATCGTAGAGGCAAGTCCAGCCAATCCAATGTTAGTAGCGGCATTCATAACAAAAAATACAAAACAAAACACAAGCATGGGTTAGATTCAAATCAGGAAAATAGATTTGACAAGCTTAACAGTCTTGGGTATATACACTGAGTGTACAAACCATGACACATAGTGCTCTTCCATTAAATAGACTGAGCAGGTGAATCCAGGTGAAAGCTATGATCCCTTATTGATGTCACTTGTTTAATCCCCTTGAAATCAGTGTAGATGAACGGGAGGAAACACGTGAAAGTTGTTTTTAAGCCTTGACACATTTGAGCCATCGATTGTGTGTGTGCCAAGAACTGCAACGCTGCCGGGTTGTTCACGCTCAACAGTTTCCTGTGTTTATCAAGAATGGTCCACCACCCAAAGGACATCCAGCCAACTTGACAACTGTGGGAAGCATTGGAGTCGACATGGGCCAGCATCCCTGTGGAAACGCTTTTGACACCTTGTTGAGTCCATGCCCCGACGAATTGAGGCTGTTCTGAGGGCAAAAGGTGTTCCTAATATTTTGTACACTCTGTGTATGTCTATATGTCCAAACGTCTTGGTCTAGAGGCATTTTCACATGAAGTAATGTGAAAGTATTTCAACCTTTCCCCCTGAGAAGCCAGGTGAAAATGTAGACATATGTCCTCCACCGACTGAACCAGTCCTCACAGATCTAACCCCTGGGGGCTACACGAGAGTCTAAGCTATGGGTTAGGGTGCTACCTAAAGGGAAAAGGGCTGGCTAGTGTCTAGGGGGCTGGCTAGTGTCTAGGGGGGTGGCTAGTGTCTAGGGGGGTGGCTAGTGTCTAGGGGGGTGGCTAGTGTCTAGGGGGGGGTAGGGTGTGCCTAGTGTCTAGGGGGCTGGCTAGTGTCTAGGGGGCTGGCTAGTGTCTAGGGGGGTAGGGGGTGCCTAATGTCTAGGGGGGTGCCTAGTGTCTAAGGGGGTAGGGAGTGGCTAGTGTCTAAGGGGGTAGGGAGTGGCTAGTGTCTAGGGGGCTAGCTAGGGGCCAGAAGGGTAGGGGGCTAGCTAGGGGCCAGAAGGGTAGGGGGCTAGCTAGGGGCCAGAAGGGTAGGGGGCTAGCTAGGGGCCAGAAGGGTAGGGGGCTAGCTAGGGGCCAGAAGGGTAGGGGGCTAGCTAGGGGCCAGAAGGGTAGGGGGCTAGCTAGGGGCCAGAAGGGTAGGGGGCTAGCTAGGGGCCAGAAGGGTAGGGGGCTAGCTAGGGGCCAGAAGGGTAGGGGGCTAGCTAGGGGCCAGAAGGGTAGGGGGCTAGCTAGGGGCCAGAAGGATAGGGGGCTAGCTAAGGGCCAGAAGGATAGGGGGCTAGCTAGGGGCCAGAAGGATAGGGGGCTAGCTAGGGGCCAGAAGGATAGGGGGCTAGCTAGGGGCCAGAAGGATAGGGGGCTAGCTAGGGGCCAGAAGGGTAGGGGCGAGGTGCTTGGGGGCCTGTATGCTAGCAGGGCTCTGTCTTGTGAATTATAGATGAGACTGGTGGACTAGCACTGTGTGTGTAGAAGGTGTTGGACAAGACAGCCACAGCAGGGAGAAAAGCAGGAATGTCATACACGAGTGTGTGTGACTGGGAGAGGGGGAGGGAAGAGAAAGCCAGCAGAAGAGAGGGAGAGGACCGAGATGCAGGGAAGGGAGGGAGGAGAGCAAAAGAGAGAAGCAGGCAGGAGGAGAAAAAAAAACAGACTGTTTGTTCCGTTAACATACTGAAGGACCTCTTTCACAAGGACCAAGACACACTTCCCATCCAGGGACGGCAGCCAAGCCAAAATACTGTGTGCGTGTCCGTTGACATGAGACAAGGGACAAAGTGAGAGCAAGCTAGCAAGAGAAAGAACCCCCCCCTCCCCAAAATACGTAAATGCCAAAAGAATCAGAAAAAAGCTACGTTGGGTTCAGAGCTCAAGACAGCAGCCATACAGTACGACACCATCTTTGTACCAGAAAAGTTCAGAAGTGGGTGGGTCCTGCCAGTCAGTGTTTATATCACCACTACCCTGCCTGTGTGAGTGAGTCTAAACTTAGCCGACACCTGGCTGTCAGAAGGATTTTACAATGTTGCCCCAGGCGGGCAGGCAGGGCAGGGCAAGTAGTGGAGGGCTGAGGACTGGGTGGTTGATCGTTGTATTGTCCTGTCTCAACAACATCACCACGGCTTTTGACAACAAGCAGCATTGTGCGGCTGTTTTTACTGATCTGGCCAAAGTCTTTGATTCTGTTAACCACTGCATCCTGATCAAAACAGTCAGCGACATATGGCTCTGAGGATTGTCTAGCCTAGTTTGAAAACTATTTCTCTGGCCGTGTACAATGTGTACAATCCAAGGGGCTGCTTTCTAACCCACTGGCTGTATCTACGGGAGTTCCACAAGGATAGATTCTTGGGCCGACCCTATTCTCGGTGTATATTAAGAATGTGGCGCATGCTTCTGGTGACCCTCATCCACCTTTATGACACTATCCTGTACACAACTGGCCCCTCCCTGAACACGTGTAACCACCCTACAACATCCAACATACCTTCTCTGACCTTACCAATACCAAAAAAAGGAAATGCATGCTCTTCAACCGGATCTTACCTCAACCTGCCTAGTCTCCTAACATTCTCAACCTCATTCCATACACACATCACCCACCTATAGTCTAAATTTACATCCAGAATTGGTTTCCTAAACCGTGACAGAACATCCTTCACCCACTCTGCCAAGCACACCCTTGTAAAAATGGCCATACTGCCAATCCTGGACTATGACGATGTAGTTTACAGGCTTGCCCCCAAAACAACTTGTAATTTACCACACTGCCATTCGCTTTGTTACCAGTGCCCCCTTAAACACTTATCACTGTGACCTTTACACCCTGGTCAACTGGCCCTCGTTAACATACACGACACCAGACCCATTGGTACCAAAGTCCCTCATTGGCAAGTCCCCCCTCTACCTCAACATCTCCACTACCAATAGCAACCTGCTCTCTGGTAGAGGCATTGTACTGGTCATTCCAAGCCCAGCACTTCCTGTAGCCATCAATCATTCCAGTTTTCCGCTGCCAACGACTGGAACGAGCTGCATAAGACCTTCAAACTCGACACATTCAAGCCACCACACTCCTTTAAAAACCGTACCTGATCTGCTGACTGATCAATATGCCTGCTGATCATTGTCTGCCGTGTTGACATTATTGCCTCCTGTTATTGTGGTATTTCTGCACTAACCCAGTGTGAATGTTTCTCATTAGTGCGGCAGCTAGCCTAGCGGTTAAATCGTTGGGCCAGTAACCAAGAGGTCCCTGGTTCGAATACCCGAGCATTCAAGGTGAAAAATCTGTCGATATGTCCTTTAGCACTTAACCCCAATTTGCTCCAAGGGCGCCGTACTACTATGGCTGACCCTGTAAACCACCACGTACTACTATGGCTGACCCTGTAAACCACCACGTACTACTATGGCTGACCCTGTAAACCACCACGTACTACTATGGCTGACCCTGTAAACCCCCACGTACTACTATGGCTGACCCTGTAAACCCCCACGTACTACTATGGCTGACCCTGTAAACCACCACGTACTACTATGGCTGACCCTGTAAACCACCACGTACTACTATGGCTGACCCTGTAAACCACCACGTACTACTATGGCTGACCCTGTAAACCACCACGTACTACTATGGCTGACCCTGTAAACCACCACGTACTACTATGGCTGACCCTGTAAACCACCACGTACTACTATGGCTGACCCTGTAAACCACCACGTACTACTATGGCTGACCCTGTAAACCACCACGTACTACTATGGCTGACCCTGTAAACCACCACAAACTACTATGGCTGACCCTGTAAACCACCACGTACTACTATGGCTGACCCTGTAAACCACCACGTACTACTATGGCTGACCCTGTAAACCGCCACGTACTACTATGGCTGACCCTGTAAACCACCACGTACTACTATGGCTGACCCTGTAAACCACCACGTACTACTATGGCTGACCCTGTAAACCACCACGTACTACTATGGCTGACCCTGTAAACCACCACGTACTACTATGGCTGACCCTGTAAACCACCACGTACTACTATGGCTGACCCTGTAAACCACCACGTACTACTATGGCTGACCCTGTAAACCACCACGTACTACTATGGCTGACCCTGTAAACCACCACGTACTACTATGGCTGACCCTGTAAACCACCACGTACTACTATGGCTGACCCTGTAAACCACCACGTACTACTATGGCTGACCCTGTAAACCACCACAAACTACTATGGCTGACCCTGTAAACCACCACGTACTACTATGGCTGACCCTGTAAACCACCACGTACTACTATGGCTGACCCTGTAAACCGCCACGTACTACTATGGCTGACCCTGTAAACCACCACGTACTACTATGGCTGACCCTGTAAACCACCACGTACTACTATGGCTGACCCTGTAAACCACCACGTACTACTATGGCTGACCCTGTAAACCACCACGTACTACTATGGCTGACCCTGTAAACCACCACGTACTACTATGGCTGACCCTGTAAACCACCACGTACTACTATGGCTGACCCTGTAAACCACCACGTACTACTATGGCTGACCCTGTAAACCACCACGTACTACTATGGCTGACCCTGTAAACCACCACGTCACTGCACCTATCTGGTGTATGACAAAACATAGCTTTCTAGAAATAAATGGGGCGAATGTGTCAAAATGGTGTTAAACCAAAATAAAAATGACTTTCATGCGTTCCACATGTAGAGGAATAATATGCAAATTGACCCATAACTCCACCTAAACAACATAGGCCTATACACTAGATGACCACAAGCAAGCAGTAAAATTAGATTTAAAAAAACAGATGAAAAAAAAATATTATGGAACAGCGGGGACTGTGAAGCAACACAAATATTGGCACAGACACACGCATGCATATACACACACAATAACATACGCACTATACATACATATGGATTTAGTACTGTAGATATGTGGAAATGGTGGAGTAGGGGCCTGAGGGTACACAGTGTGTTGTGAAATCTGTGAAAGTATTGTAATGTTCTTAAAATTGTATAAATTGCCTTAACTTTGCTGGACTCCAGGAAGAGTAGCTGCTGCTTTGGCAGCTAATGGGGATCCATCATTTAAAAATAGTTAGTTTTTTTTAAAGAATGTGGACACCTGCTCGTCGAACAACTCATTCCAAATTAATTGGCATTAATATAGAGTTGGTCCTCCCTTTGCTGCTATAACAACCTTGACTGTTCTGGGGAGGCTTTCCACTAGGTGTTGGAACATTGCTACGGGGACTTGCTTCCATTCAGCTACAAAAAAAAGCATTAGTTAGGTCGGCCACTGATGTTGGGCGATTAGGCCTGGCTCGCAGTCGGCATTCCAATTCATCCCAAGGGTGTTCATTGGGGTTGAGGTCAGAGCTCTGTGCAGGCCAGTCAAATTCTTCCACACCGATCTCAACAAACCATTTATTGTATGCTGTAGCATTAAGATTTCCTTTCACTGGAACAAGGGGCACGAACCATAAAAAACAGCCCCAGACCATTATTCCTCCTCCTCCAAACGTTACAGTTGGCGCTATGCACCGGGGCAGGTAGTGTTCTCCTGGCATCCGCCAAATCCATATTTGTTCGTCGGACAGCCAGATGGTGAAGCGTGATTATTCACTCCAAAAAAACGCTTCCACTGCTCCAAAGTCAGTGGAGCAGGTTGAGAGCTTCAAGTTCCTCGGTGTCCACATCACCAACAAACTAACATGGTCCAAGCACACCAAGACAGTCGTGAAGAGGGCACGACAAAACCTATTTTTCCTGAGGAGACTTTAAAGATTTGGCATGGGGTCCTCAGATACTCAAAAAGGTTCTACAGCTGCACCATCGAGAGCATTCTGATTGGTTGCATCACTGTCTGGTATGGCAACTGCTCGGCCTCCGACCGCAAGGCACTACAGAGGGTAGTGCGTACGGCCCAGTACATCACTGGGGCTAAGCTGCCTGCCATCCAGGACCTCTATACCAGACGGTGTCAGAGGAAGGCCCTAAAAATTGTCAAAGACTCGAGCCACCCTAGTCATAGACTGTTCTTTCTGCTACCACACGGCAAGCGGTACCAGGGCGCCAAGTCTAGGTCCAAGAGCTTCTACCCCCCAAGCCATAAGACTCCTGAACATCTAATCAAATGGCTACACAGACTATTTGCATTGCCCCCCTCTTTTACACTGCTGCTACTCTCTGTTGTTATCATCTATGCATTGTCACTTTAATAACTCTACCTACATGTACATAGTATTGGAGGTGTACCTCTGGATGTATTTCAAGGACTACCTTCAAACTCAGTGCCTCTTTGCTTGACATCATGGGAAAATCAAAAGAAATCAGCCAAGACCTCAGAAAAAACATTGTAGACCTCCATAAGCCTGGTTCATCCTTGGGAGCAATTTCCAAACGCCTGAAGGTACCACATTCATCTGTACAAACAATAGTACGCAAGTATAAACACCATGGGACCACGCAGCCGTCATACCGCTCAGGAAGGGGACGCGTTGTGTCTCCTAGAGATGAACATACCTTGGTGCGAAAAGTGCAAATCAATCCCAGAACAGAAAAGGACCTTGTGAAGATGCTGGAGGAAACAGGTACAAAAGTATCTATATCCACAGTAAAACGAGTCCTACATTGACATAACCTGAAAGGCCGCTGAGCTAGGAAGAAGCCCCTCCAAAACCGCCATAAAAAAGCAAGACTACAGTTTGCAACTGCACATGGGGACAAAGATCATACTATTTGGAGAAATGTCCTCTGGTCTGATGAAACAAAAATAGAACTGTTTGGCCATAATGACCATCGTTATGTTTGGAGGAAAAAGGGGGAGGCCTGCAAGCCGAAGAAGACCATCCCAACCGTGAAGCACGGGGGTTGCAGCATCATGTTGTGGGGGTGCTTTGCTGCAGGAGGGACTGGTGCACTTCACAAAATAGATGTCTTCATGAGGAAGGAAAATGATATATATATATAAATAAGTGTATATTATTTTTTGTAAACATTGTATATTTTATGTATTTGTACTATCTCTCTGTATATAGTGTGTTCTATGTTTGTGGTATTGTGTATTGTCCTGTTCTCTGCTGTAATGTTATACCTCTCTGCCAGGTCGTCAATCTAAATGAGAATTGGTTCTCAATTGACTTGGTGAAATAAATCATTAATGCAGCACAGAAACTGCGTCCGAAACGCCAGCCCATTCCCTATATAGTGCACTACTTTTTAACATCAGGACCCATAGACCTGTGGGATAGGGAAGAGGGTGCCATTTTGGACACGGCCTGTGTCTCAGAGAGAGAGAGAAGAAATGTCATTTGCATTTTGTGTTGTGTTGATATTTAACAAAAAGCTTTAAGATAATTGAATACTGTGTTACCTACCGTAAAACCTAGACACACCCTGGTCCATATAAACACACACACGTTTACCCATAAGCACCTGCTCTACCACTACAACAGTCAAGAGCCAGACACATGTAGGCTATGCACACTGTTAGCACACACTAACAAAGACATCCACATGTTGACATTAGAAACATGGACATCTCTCTTTCTGGCTTTTCTCCTGTTTGAAACAGCTCCTGCCTTCCTCTGAAGTAATCAGTGATCTAACGTGATCTGATGGTGGGTGACAGCTATGCTGTGTTAGATGCAAATAACCACACGTTTACTTCAATGGATCAAACAGAACTGTGACAGTCTGCAAGGCAAGGTGTCAGGTTTGTGGGAAGTACTAGAGGGGGCGAGCTGGGATCTGGTTGGGTGGAATGGGGTTGCTGGTGGGGTACTTTCATGTCTAGTAGGGTTAGATAGAATTGGTTTGGATAGGGTACTAGGCCTAAATCTTAAGGTGAAGTGAGTTTGAATTGACTTTGGGACAGGGCTGAAGGCAGGTTTGGGACAGGGCTGAACAGTGGGATTGGGCCCAGTTGGGTTCTGAACAACATGGGTCAGGGTTAGGGCCCAGAGTGGTACTTCAAGCCTCTAGCAGGGCCTTGAGGCGGGCCTAGGTCTCTGCGTCTAGGTCAGGGGTAGAGGTCAGGGTTTAGAGGTCGTACCTGCAGCCTCCAGCAGGGCCTCGAGGCAAGCCTGTGTCTCTGGGTCTAGGTCAGGGGTAGGGGTCAGGGTTTAGAGGTCGTACCTGCAGCCTCCAGCAGGGCCTCGAGGCGGGCCTGTGTCTCTGGGTCTAGGTCAGGGGTAGGGGTCAGGGTTTAGAGGTCGTACCTGCAGCCTCCAGCAGGGCCTCGAGGCGGGCCTGTGTCTCTGGGTCTAGGTCAGGGGTAGAGGTCAGGGTTTAGAGGTCGTACCTGCAGCCTCCAGCAGGGCCTCGAGGCAAGCCTGTGTCTCTGGGTCTAGGTCAGGGGTAGGGGTCAGGGTTTAGAGGTCGTACCTGCAGCCTCCAGCAGGGCCTCGAGGCGGGCCTGTGTCTCTGGGTCGACGGTGCGGAGGTCCACCCCGTCTGTGGCGCTGGACAAAAGCAACTCGGAGGCCGTCTTCATGATTGGGTTCTCCAAGTCCTCCTGGTCCAAGATAAATGACTCCACCTGGGGTAAGGAGAAGTGTAAGCAAAGCACAACATATAAAGCACATAACAGCAGACAGGGACAACTCACTCTTGATGTTGCATCTGCAGCCGACCCCAAAAATGTCTAATATTATATTACTTAAAAATCTGTATCCATAGTTGTTGATGAACAGAGTTAAATAAGACCTAAGACTGGAGTCTAATGTAAACAAGCACAGCTCTTCAGGTTGACTGGTGTCCTCCGCAAAAACAGACTTATTTGCATGACTGGATATATATATGACCACATATTATGACCACATTGTGACGTTTTGGTCTTCGGCAAGTTCTTTTTACTTGTTATTTTTTTCGGCTGCTCATGTACACGAAACATCTTCTCAAGGCAAGCTGACGTCGGTAGCCGAAGTATACGCCCCTTCATCAGAAAAATGTCAACAGTAGGGATTCTTCAATTAAGCGTTTGTTGTCATTCAACGAGAGACTAATCATTTTCATGCACATTTTTTCACTTGTTAGATGTAAAATTGAGCAAGTAAGACTGCCTTGGCATAAACAATTTCCTGAGTTATCTTACATTAATTCTGACTATTTTGAGGAAGTGTATACTGGCTACGGCTTCTCGAGATGAACAAACAGGACTATTGTAGCTTTTTCTGTTTTTTCAAGCGAAGGTCTTTTAACGGGAGTATGCGAGCACACTCATTCGGTTAGGTGCCAACCGAAACCAAGCATGCAGAAGACTTTTAGCCAGCTTTAGCTTCAAGATTTTCCTGAATGCGTGACCTGACCAGGAAAAGGTCATGTCTATTACACGACCAACCACAGACTAGATTTTGGCCCACCAAGCCCAGAGGTTTGGGCCCCACCACAGATTATACTTTGGCCCACCAAGCTAGACGTTGACCGATTAATCGGCATGGCCGATTACATTGCAATCCACGAGGAGACTGCGTGGCAGGCTGACCACCTGTTACGCGAGTGCAGCATCAAAAGGACCTTGCTGCAAGGAGCCAAGGTAAGTTGCTAGCTAGCATTAAACTTATCTTATAAAAAAACAATTCATCTTAACAAAATCACTAGTTAACTACACATGGTTGATGATATTAATAGGTTAACTAGCTTGTCCTGCGTTGCATATAATCCATGCAGTGCCTGTTAATTTATCATTGAATCACAGCCTACTTCAACTTCACCAAACGGGGGATGATTTAACAAAAGCGAATTCGCGAAAAAAGCACAATCGTTGTACAAATGTACCTAACCATAAACATCAATGCCTTTCTTAAAATCAAAACAAGTATATATTTTTTTAACCTGCATATTTAGTTAAAAGAAATTCATGTTAGCAGGCAATATTAAATAGGGAAATTGTGTCACTTCTCTTGCGTTCAGTGCAAGCAGAGTCAGGGTATATGCAGCAGTTTGGGCCGCCTGGCTCGTTGCGAACTGTGTGAAGACCATTTCTTCCCAACAAAGATCGTAATTAATTTGCCAGGTTTTTACATAATTATGACATAACATTGAATGTTGTGCAATGTAACAGCAATATTTAGACTTAGGGTTGCCACCCGTTCGAAAAAATATGGAACGTATTTCACCAAAATAATAAACGTTTTGTTTTCGAAATGATAGTTTCCGGATTTGACCATATTAATGACCTAAGGCTCGTATGTGTGTTCATCATATTATAATTAAGCTAATGATTTGATATAGCGGTTGTAGGCAGCAGCAGGCTCGTACGCATTCATTCAAACAGCACTTCACTGCGTTTGCCAGCAGCTCACAGCGCTGTTTATGACTTCAAGCCTATCAACTCCTGAGATTAGGCTGGCAATACTTTAGTGCCTATAAGAACATCCAATAGTCAAAGGTATATAAAATACAAATGGTATAGAGAGAAATAGTCAACGCGCTATAATTCCTATAATAACTACAACCTAAAACTTCTTAACTGGGAATATTGAAGACTCATGTTAACCTTTTCTCAATATAGGGGGTGCTGTTTCAACATTAGCATTTATCGTCTCCAAATTAAACTGCCTCATACTCAATTCTTGCTCGTACAATATGCATATTATAGTTATTATTGGATAGAAAACACTCTCTAGTTTCTATAGCCGTTTGAATTATGTCTCTGAGTGAAACAGAACTCATTCTACAGCACTTTTCCTGATATGGAGTGAGATTTCAGACATTTTTGCCTCTGGTCCCAGGTCAGTTTTAAAGTCCCTGTAAATCCTATGAGGATACAAACACTGCCCATGCCTTCCTCTAGATGTCAGTAAGAGGTGACAATTTGAATGGAGTCGATTGCGCAATCAGGGCCAGTATAAAACAGAAAAGACCGGATGTACCGTTCTTTTCCTGCTGCGCCTCACGCAAGATGGACGTCGGACTCTCTCTCTTTCCAAGCGTTGGTTTAGCCACTTATATCTCGCCGGTCATGTTTTTACTCGTTATAGGTGTTAAAAACATCATAAGGTAGTTAATTTTAACCGTTTTATAGCAATTTATATCCGTTTAGTGCGATTTTGAGGCATTGCTTTGTGATGCACATTGAAGCACCGGGCACGTTTCGGGGTCCCGGTCGAACGTTAGTGGGCATTTCGACGGACAAGAGGACAGCTTTCGACCAAAAGAAGATTAGACCCAAGAAAGGATACATTGCCCAAGATACTGATGGAAGAACAGCTCACAGTAAGAACTATTTATGATGATAAATCGTTGTTCTGTCGAAAAATGTTATACGCATATTCCGCAATTTTTTTTGGTATAGCTTCGCTTGGCGAACCCTGTATTGCACAGTAAGGATATTTTTAGAAATGTAATTCAGCGATTGCATTAAGAACTAATTTGTCTTTCGATTGCTGTCCACCCTATATTTTTTAGTCAAGTTTACGATTAGTTATTCATTACGCCAGATCACTGTCCAAAATGGAGCCCGACATTTTCAGGCTAGTTTTGCTAGTATTGTCATGTTATAACCACATTTTTTTGTGGCTAAATATGCAAATTTTCGAACAAACTCTATATGTATGTTGTAATATGATGTTACAGGGGTGTCATCGGAAGAATTCTGAGAAGGTTAGTGAAAAAATTAATACATTTTGGCGATGATTACGTTATCTCTCTCTTTGGCTTGTATCAATGCTCGGGTAACGTTTGCACATGTGGTATGCTAATATAACGATTTATTGTGTTTTCGCTGTAAAACACTTAGAACATCTGAAATATTGTCTGAATTCACAAGATCTGTGTCTTTCCAATGCTATGCTTTGTCTATTTTTAAGAAATGTTTTATGATGAGTAAATTGGTAATACACGTTGCTCTCTGTATTTATTCTAGTCGAGTTGTGATGGTGGGTGCAATTGTAAACTATGATTTCTACCTGAAATATGCACATTTTTCTAACAAAAACTATCCTATACAATAAATATGTTATCAGACTGTCATCTGATGAGGTTTTTTCTTGGTTAGTGGCTATCAATATCTTTATTTGGCCGAATTGGTGATAGCTACTGGTGGAGAGAAAAAATGGTGGACAAAGAAAATGGTGTCTTTTGCTAACGTGGTTAGCTAATAGATTTACATATTGTGTCTTCCCTGTAAAACATTTTAAAAATCAGAAATGATTGCTGGATTCACAAGAAGTGGATCTTTCATCTGGTATCTTGGACTTGTGATTGAATGATATTTAGATGCTACTATTTACTTGTGACGCTATGCTAGCTATGCTATTCAGCTTTTTTACTGGTGGGGGGTGGGGGGTGCTCCCGGATCCGGGTTTCTGACTCGTTAGAAGTTAAAAGGAACCACCAGCTTTCATATGTTCTCATGTTCTGAGCAAGCTTTTTTACATGGCACGTATTGCACTTTTACAGGTTTCCTTATTTATTTGAGACTAAATTGATTTTATTTATGTATTATATTAAGATAAAATAAAAGTGTTCATTGTTCATTCAGTATTGTTGTAATTGTCATTATTACAAATATAAATATATATCCGATTAATCGGTATTGGCTTTTTTTGGTCCGCCAATAAAATCGGTATCCTGCTCTAGACCTATTAAATGGGCTCTGACTTTTTACAGGTCAACCAACTACGGGACCGCTGTAAGGGCTAGCATGAACTACGGGACCGCTGTAAGGGCTAGCATGAACTACGGGACCGCTGTAAGGGCTAGCATGAACTACGGGACCGCTGTAAGGGCTAGCATGAACTACGGGACCGCTGTAAGGGCTGGCATGAACTACGGGACCGCTGTAAGGGCTAGCATGAACTACGGGACCGCTGTAAGGGCTGGCATGAACTACGGGACCGCTGTAAGGGCTAGCATGAACTACGGGACCGCTGTAAGGGCTAGCATGAACTACGGGACCGCTGTAAGGGCTAGCATGAACTACGGGACCGCTGTAAGGGCTGGCAGGGACAGGGAAAACAAAACCTCCCTCTGTCATTTCTCAAGGAGTACCTGTCCTATATGTAGGCCTCAGGCCTGTGTTAGTTTTTCTACTTGTTGACCTAGACATTCTGAAACACACTGAGGTGTCTCTTCAGGTCTGATGCAAAGTCCATCCCTCCAACTGCCTGACACGTTCACATTGGCACAGAGGCCTTATTACAGACACGGTCTGGGCATTGAGGAAGACTCCGTCAAGCCAACACAGCGTTCGGGAAAGTATTCAGACCCTTTGACCTTCACACATTTTGTTACGTTACAGCCTTATTCTAAAGTGGATTAAATCAAATAAATCTATCTACACACAATACCCCATAATGCGAAAACTTTTTTTTGCTAATTTATTAGAAAAAAGAAAAAGAAAACAGGCAACTTATTTAATATTCAGACCTTTTGCTATGAGCCTCGAAATTGAGATCAGATGCCTCCTGTTTCCATTGATCATCCTTGAGATGTTTCTACAAGTTGATTGGAGTCAACCTGTGGTAAATTCAATTGATTGGACATGATTTGATAAGGCACACACCTGTCTATATAAGGTCCCACAGTTGACAGAACATGTCCGATCAAAAACCAAGCCATGAGGTGGAAGGAATTGTCCGTAGAGCTCCGAGACAGAATTGTGTCAAGGCAAATATCTGGGGAAGGGTACCAACAAATGTCTGCAGCATTGAAGGTCCCCAGGAACACAGTGGCCTCCATTCTTAAATGGAAGAAATTTGGAACCAACAAGACTCCTAGAGCTGGCCGCCCGGCCAAACTGAGCAATCGGGGGAGAAGGGCCTTGGTCAGTGTGGTGACAATGAACCCCATGGTCACTCTGACAGAGCTCCAGAGTTCCTCTGTGGAAATGGGAGGACTTTCCAAAAGGGCAACCATCTCTGTAACACTCCACCAATCAGGCCTTTGTGGCCAAATGGAAGCCACTTCAGTAAAAGGCACATGACAGCCCGCTTGGAGTTTGCCAAAAGCCACCTGAATGACTCTGACCATGAGAAACAAGATTGAACTCTTTGGCCTGAATGCCATGGAGGAAATATCAAGCTGTGGGGATGACAAGCGGCAGGGACTGGGAGACAAGTCAAGATCGAAGGAAAGATGAACGGAGCAAAGTACAGAGATCCTTGATGAAAACCTGCTCCAGCGTGCTCAGGACGGCAGACTGGGGTGAAGATTCACCTTCCAACAGGACACCGATCCTAAGCATACAGCCAAGACAACGCAGCCAAGACAACGCAGGAGTGGCTTCGGGACAAGTCTCTGTGTCATTGAGTGGCCCAGCCAGAGGCCGGACTAAAACCCAATCGAACATCTCTGGAGAGACTTGAAAATAGTTTACATTGCAAATGAATACAAATAGTAGAAATATGCCATAGTTTTATTTTGACGGCTAACCGCAAAGTCCATTATTGTGGCTAATCCTTATTGTGCTAGCTTCACATCGATGGGTCCGACCATCGTTAATCAAATAACCTGTTTGGGATAGGAGGCAGCATTTTCATATTTGATTGAAAAGTGTGCCCAGAGTAAACTGCCTGCTACTCAGGCCCAGTTGCTAATATATGCATATTATTAGTAGATTTGGATAGAAAACACTCTGAAGTTTCTGAAACTGTTTGAATGATGTCTGAGTATAACAGAACTCATATGGCAGGCGAAAACCTGAGAAAAATCCAACCAGGAAGTGTGAAATCTGAGGTTTGTAGTTTTTCAACTCATCGCCTATCGAATATACAGTGTCTATGGGGTCATATTGCACTTCCTAAGGCTTCCACTAGATGTCAACAGTCTTTAGAACCTTGTTTGATGCTTCTACTGTAAAGGAGGGGGGAATGGGAGCTGAATGAGTCAGAGGTCTGCCAGAGTGGCATGAGCTGACCACGCGCGTTCACGTGAGAGCGACCTGCGTTCCATTGCAATTCTAAAGACAAAGGAATTCTCCGGTTGGAACATTATTGAAGATTTGTTAAAAACATCCTAAAGATTGATTCTATACATCGTTTGACATGTTTCTACGGACTGTAACGAACTTTTTGACTTTTCGTCTGGACCTAGTGATCGTGCGTCATGTACCGTAATTTCCGGACTATAAGCCGCTACTTTTTCCCCCGCTATGAACCTTGCGGTTTATACAATGACGCGGCTAATTCATGATTTTATTTCACAAGATTCACGCCGCCAAAAAACTGAGCACCGTCACATAATGTGACGTAAATCGAGCGCGCTCAAACTTCCCATCATTCTGATTACGGTAGTCATTTTGTCACCCTCATCATGGCAAAGACACGAAGAAATGCATATGATGCAGCTTTCAAGTTGAAGGCGATCGATCTGGCTGTTGGAAAAGGAAATAGAGCTGCTGCACGGGAGCTTGGCCTTAATGAGTCGATGATAAGACGTTGGAAACAGCAGCGTGAGACACTGACTCAGTGCAAAAAGACAACAAAAGCTTTCAGAGAAGAAAAGCAGATGGCCCGAACTAGAAAATGAGCTTGAAGACTGGGTCAACACACAGAGAGCAGATGGCCGAGGTGTTTCAACTGTGCAGATCCGACTGAAAGCCAAAACAATCGCCACCGCAATGAAGTTTGACTTTCTTGGTAGGCTACTGTTTACTGCTATTTTTTTTTTTTTTTTTTACAAGCCATGTTTCGTTTAAAAGCCTATTTATTTTTGTTACAAGCCGTGTTTCGTTTAAAGGCCGTGTAAAGTTAATTTGTTTCAATGTACCGGTAGACACTTGCGGCTTATAGACATGTGCGGTTTATTTATGTACAAAATACATATATTTTTTAAATTCAGTGGGTACGGCTTATATTCAGGTGCGCTTAATAGACCAGCAATTACGGTATTTGGATTTGCGAACTCAAGGCGCGAACAACAAGGAGGTATTTGGACATAAATGATGGACTTTATCGAACTAAACAAACATTTATTGTGGAACTGGGATTCCTGGGAGTGCATTCTGATGAAGATCATCAAAGTGAATATTTATAAAGCTATCTCTGACTTCTGTTGACTCCAACATGGCGGATATCTGTTTGGCTTGATTTGTTGTCTGAGTGCCGTACTAAGATTATTGCATGGTTTGCTTTTTCCGTAAAGCTTTTTTGAAATCTGACACAGCGGTTGCATTAAGGAGAAGTATATCTATAATTCTGTGCATAATATTTGTATCAAAGTTTATTATGAGTATTTCTGTAAATTGATGTGGCTCTGTGCAAATTCACGGGATGTTTTGGAAGCAAAGCCAAATGTAAACTGAGGTTTTTGGATATAAATATGAACTTGATCGAACAAAACATACATGTATTGTGTAACATGTTGTCCCGGGAGTGTCATCTGATGAAGAATATCAAAGGTTAGTGATTGATTTCATCAATATTTCCTCTCTTTGGTTGCAAAATCGCTGTATGCTTTCTGTGACTAGTTGCTGACCTAACATAATGATATGTTGTGCTTTCGCCGAAAAACCTTTTTGAAATCGGACACTGTGGTTGGATTAAAGAGAAGTTTATCTTTAAAATGGTGTCTAATACTTGTATGTTTGAGAAATTTGAATTACGAGATTTCTGTTGATTGAATTTGGCGCCCTGCAATTTCATTGGCTGTTGGCGAGGGGTTCCAGACAGGATAGCTGTCTTATAAATGAGGGTTATTTCAATCACACCTAGCTATATAGTTAGCTATGATAACTATATCATACTCAGGTCCCGATTGGTCAACAAGCTTATTTGACATGTCAAATAGTGTTATTTGACACAAAGACCCAAACGGCATTCCATAGTATGAGAAATCCTGGTTGAGAATGAAACAACTTAACAAATGAACAACGAAACAGCACAGCAAGTAAGTGAAAGAAATAGGTTTTGATTACGTTTTACTGGTAATGGGGCGGCAGGTAGCCTCGTGGTTAGAGCGTCGGGCCAGTAACCGAAAGGTTGCTAGATTGAATCCCCGAGCTGACAAGGTAAAAATCTGTCGTTCTACCCCTAAACAAGGCAGAATTTGTTCTTAACTTACTTGCCTAGTTAAATAAAGGTTAAATAAAATAAATATGGGGACATACGTAAATGCCAACAAAATAACTTTTTGGTCAGAGTGGTGTGTGTAACCTTTAACTAGGCAAGTCATTTAAGAACAAATTCTTATTTACAATGACGGCCTACCCCGGCCAAACCCGGACGACGCTGGGCCAATTGTGTGCCACCCTATGGGACTCCCAATCACGGCCGGATGTGATACAGCCTGGTTTCGAACCAGGGACTGTAGTGACGCCTCTTGGAGTCCATGCGTGTGTGTAAACTATTTAACTGTACTAGAATGCTTAAAAGGCCGCTAAAAATGTTTATATCGGTTATCGTTATTGTTTTTTTTTGGCAAGGAAAAGATCAGATATCAGTCAAAAATGTCATATCGGTGCATCACTACTTAAAATGTATGCATTCACTGTGCTGGGAGTTGCTTTAGATCAAGGATGGGCAGCTCCAGTCCTCAGGGGCCTGATTGGTGTCACACTTTCCCCACAGCTAAATGTATGGAGTTCTGTCCTTGAGCTGTTCTTGTCTATTGATGTTCTGTATTATGTCATTCTGTATTATGTTTCATGTTTTGTGTGGAGCCCAGGAAGAGTAGCTGCTGCTTTTGCAACAGCTAATGGGGATCCTAATAAAAATGCCAAACATACCTAACTCTAATAATCATGATCTTCAGTTTAGAATGCAATTAGTTTAATCAGCGGTGTTTGCTAGAGTTGGGGGAGAAGTGACACAACTCCAGAATATGTGAGCAGAATGTAAAGGAGTGCCCAATTTGACTGGAGCAAGTTTCCCCAAGGCTGGAGGGTCGGCCTTCTAGACGCTCAAATTTCGCTCAAGTAGCGCTCCCTTCACGAGCTGGGAGCATTCCCAGCCCAGCATGCATTTGCAGGCTACTTGTATGCTGCTTTAGCCCCTTGCTTTAGCTACTGTCATGGAGTTTGCTAAACACTTCATCAAGAAGCTGATAAAACACAGAGGTGCAAAACCAAGGTGACTTACAAAGAGGAGGACCAAGAGAGGGAGTGTCTACAAATAAAGAATCATTGTGGAATCTGAAAAGACACGTATCCCAAAATCATGGTGGTGTACTACATGCACATGCTAACAGAAAGGAACGAGGTGGGTAGCTAGCTAACTGTCATTGTAGCAAGGTATTTGTAGACCAAAAATCTGATCGTTTTCCTTCTACTATCTATACAATAAGCCATCATTGATTTTGGACCATAAGGCCTGACATATTAGTTCTTCCAAGGAGTTTTCTGATTTGATAGAGTTACTTTACCTAAAAACCTTTAGGCCTACCTAAAGAAACATACAAAAACATTTTGTTCGAGGAACGGTAAAAGATAGGAATAATAATAATAATAATAATAATAATAGGAATTAACAGAAACAGAAATTACCATAAACAGACATTGTAGATGAGAAATAGGAATTCATGGTAAATGTACTAATGGTGATATTGGTAATGGGAAGTTGATAGACACTAACAATCAAATGCAAACAATTCACACAATTAAAGTTATGAAACAATTAATATGAACACATTGACGGGAGAGCACATATTCTGAGCGAGACGTGCATTGTGCATATTAGCCACACTCCCCTTCTTGGACTGTGCCATCCCTCGTCCTCCGCAATGGATTAGTCTCGTCCTCCGCAATGGATTAGTCTCGTCCTCCGCAATGGATTAGTCTCGTCCTCCGCAATGGATTAGTCTCGTCCTCCGCAATGGATTAGTTAAATGAGACAGGTGTCGTGAGCCATAAAAAAATATATATTTGATGCTGCTCAACAAAAAATAACATGATCGTCCAAACAAACGACCAGTCGACTAATTGGGGTCAGTCATAATTTGTATTACAGAGAAGGAGACGCAGCAGCAATTTACTTTGCAGGAGAAAGACACATTCCAATATTGCTTTTCAAGACGTAACGATAAAGAGCCAATTGGAGGCTTTAAAATGGTTTACTTGGACTTTGAGCCCCTAACTAAAGGACAATGGGAAGGGATCCGGTACGTTGTATGTGCAACTCAACCAGGCTACAAACCGCCTTGCTATATGGTCAGAGACAACCTCATTCCCCACTCCCTCCAAATCAAAGCCACGCCGAGAGACCAATTGCAACTAGGTGATGGTTTCGTTGTGTCAACTGACATTTGGACTAGAAGAAGGGGGGCACAGTTTCCTGGGGGGGGGGCTTGTCGCTTGTTTAATTGACGGAAAATATAAAGGGCACATGGTGTTGCTGAGCTACAAGCACATACAAGGACACCACACAGCAGAGGCCATTTAGCAGAAATGTCTAAGTGTCCTGAGAAACTAGAACGTGCAGCGACAGCTGATACAAGTGGTGACTGACAGCGCAAGCAACATGGTAAGTCGCTCTGGATAAGAGCGTCTGCTAAATGACTTAAATGTAAATGTAATGGTCAAGGCCTTCAACACAACTGGTCTTGAGGAGACAAATGACGGACTAAGAGGCGGCGTCCGACACGGAGGAGGCGGCGTCCGACGCGGCGTCCGACGCGGAGGAGGCGGACCGGCGTCCGACACGGAGGAGGCGGACCTATCTAAAGGCCATGAGAAGAAAAGCAGATGAAGACGTTATCACCTTTTGGAAAGACAACATCGCATTCCTGCCCGGTCTGGCAAGAGTGGCACAAAGGGTGTTTAGCATCCCCAGTGGCTTTGCAAGCAGGGAGAGGGTATTCTCCGCTGCTGACCTGCTCTCCAGGAACCACCGCATGAGGCTGAAGCCACAAGAGAGTCTGGCCAAACTTGTTTCTAAAAGTGAATTCAAAGCACTGTTTCATTTTGATTTAATTCTAAGTCACAGCCTATATGCGCAATTTATAGACTATCATGATTTAATACAACAAAATAGTTTAAAAGCTGAGCGCTGAATGTTCCTGCCAGCCAAATAATCAAATTAGACTAATAATATAGCCTAAATAATTAATTTGTTCCTTTTATAGGCTACTCGTCCGGCTATTTAGTGTTATATGCTGTTCAATACGTAGCTTATTTGAAACGATGAGCGCTTCTTACCTTTTCATGTTGATTATAAAAATACTTATCATTCAAATCAAATGGTTTGGTTTCAATACTTCAAAACCAAATGGTAGACACGTAGTCATCAAATAGATCAGGTGTTGGTTAAATTATGATTTTGTTTTTTAAATGAATGGAGATAGTGTAGAGCCGGTTTTTATTTTTGATGTGGATGGGAAAGAACAGAGGCTGTTTCTCCAGTCTGGAACCGTTGTTTGATGAATGGCTTGGCTCTGTACAGTACAGTGAGTTACCCTGAGCTGAGCGCAAAAGGCCAGCCTAGCTATGGAATATCTAAGATCCAGGGCCTTTATGTAGGAGCCTTGTGACTGACACAGATTCCCATCTCAGTGTTCTACCTCACAACTTCGTCCGCAGAACTAACAAGCATTTTCGGTGTACAAACTCCTTAAATGTTTTCTAAATCAATGTTTTCCAAAATGGTGGTTCATATTATGCTGATCCCTTTAAGGGGATTTGCAACCGAAAACTGTCTTTTGACTAGAAACATTAGTTTCAAATCAAATCAAATCAAATTTATTAGTCACATACACATGGTTAGCAGATGTTAATGCGAGTGTAGCGAAATGCTTGTGCTTCTAGTTCCGACAATGCAGTAATAACAACAAGTAATCTAACCTAACAATTCCGCAACTACTACCTTATACACGCAAGTGTAAAGGGATAAAGAATATGTACATAAAGATATATGAATGAGTGATGGTACAGACGGCATAGGCAAGGTGCAGTAGATGGTATAGAGTACGGTATATACCTATGAGATGAGTACTGTAGGGTATGTAAACATAAAGTGGCATAGTTTAAAGTGGCTAGTGGTCCATGTATTACATAAGATGGCAAGATGCAGTAGATGATATAGAGTACAGTATATACATATACATAAGAGATGTGTAATGTAGGGTATGTAAACATTATATTAGGTGGCATTGTTTAAAGTGGCTGGTGGTACATTTTTACATAATTTCCATCAATTCCCATTTTTAAGGTGGCTGGAGCTGAGTCAGTTTGTTGCTTTGTGTGTGTAATAACGGAAAAGACTCGAGACTTCGATGTGGGTCAAGGAGCAAAACAAGTGTTCCATAATAAACATCTCAAAAACATGCATGGAGTGACATCCGTTCCATATCAACACCACCAGCCGGCATAAGGTTCTCTCGAGTGGGGCCGATCAAGCCAAGCAGGCTCTGAGAAGTTAGTGTAAACAGAGCGAGTCAAGGTCTTGATTTGAAAACCATATCCATCAGTTCCTAGCTCTTCTAGAAAGGCTGCCTTGACCGTATGCTATGGGGCTGTATGTAGCTGTAAAGAGGTACTCCAGGAGGGTGCGGTATTGGTGCCTGGATCAGTTAACCCATAGCTGAACCTTTAACACAGAACAGAACAGCAGCATGGAGGAAACAGCATGCAGCAAATTCAGTACATACAGCACAGGCTCCTGGCACAGCTCCGTGCTGGGACTGCAGCTGCCCAAGGTCAGGGCCGGAGAGAGGGGCTTGTGTCCGACTGTGTACACAACAACATGCCGACTAACCTGTCCCAGTTCCAAACTAGTGTGCTGTTTACTAGCATTGCTTAGCAAAGATTTATGAGGAACGTGACGGGAGTGCAGATAAAATGAGGGAATAGATCCTGTGAATTCAACATTAATGATGTGTTTAAACTTCTGACAACAGGTAATAAACAGTTTCAAATTCACAAAAAAATATTAAATAAGACAAACTGGTCACATTCCTAGCACTACAGTATGCAAAGATATGTAATGAAAACAATGTGTCACCTGCAACTGTCAAACAGCATTCAAAACAAAAACAGAGGACTGAGCTAACTGAGTCAATAGTCTGCCTTTAGCTGTATTTCTTTACTGAGATGAGGACCAGTAAGGAAAAGCTACTGGGAGTCCAGACAGACAGACTCGCAGCAGTCTGTGTGGAGGAATGTAGCTATACACCTGGAATGCAGAAAACAATTACTTTTGGGGGATGTAGTTCCAAGAGGGCTCTCACAAACAACAATGGACATCACTCCTGCCCATCAATGAACTACAGTTCCCAGCACTGTGTTGCATCCGGAGAGCTGGAAAGGCCTGGAAAGGCATCTGCTTAATCCTGGAGCTCAGAGTTCAGCTGCAGCCCACAGGAGTGAGCTCTCCACTAGGCTAACATTTCACAACAATACCTCCCTTTCAGCCACATCCTCAAGGCCTTTTAGAAAGGCCACAAAACTTAACACAGGTATCATACATATACTGTGCATTCAGTCTCAACCAATTCCCAACAGACAGACGGTAGAGCAAGAAAGATAGCGGCCTGCTCTCATCTCCCATCTCATTTCCCAAATGAAACACGAGAACTTCAAATCCATTCCAGACGTAATGCTCACTATTTACTTGTGGCTTATGGTTTGGTCAGGAGGTGGTAGCTCAACAGGCATTGTCTACTACACCATGTTAACATGCCAGGCTCCACAGCTTCCATCTATCCAACACCATGACATGGAAAAGTGCTCTCTGCAGGTGCACATGTTACGACAGACAGACTTATAACATGACAGAAAAAAAATGGCACTGCCTCATGAATAAATAAAACCCTTTGTTGAAATGTATGGGAAACTTATTAGTGGATTGATTTTCCAGTATTATCATGATTTGGCTCCCTAGCCCTGAGCCACTGTCAGGTTATAGTCTGGTCTGGCCGTTCCAACATGCGTCACACACAGATGTGACCCTTGCCTGGAAACCCAATTGGATTGAATTATATGTTGGGCAGAAATTAATGTTTGAATCAGGAACATTTCCACAAACTCAATCAGCCAGAATGTTGAATACAATTATATTTTAACTTACTTTACCGGTCATCTGTGTGGTTGGTCCTTTTGCAGGTAGGAATGAGACATTGTATACACAGGAAAGTAAAAGAACAACTGCCCAAAGCGCTGCTAGTGTGTTCAGATTTCTGTCACCGGAAGCATGCATACCTGCCGCGCTCGTGTTTACATGGTTCAGCGCATGATTCAGGTGACAGAAATCAAGGCACTTCCGGCACTTTGATAAAGTGATTTAACTATCCTTCCTGTGGATATATTGTCTGACATTCCTACCATAAAAAGGACCAACAGCTGTAACAACCGGTTTAGAATGTTTAAATGTAAATTTGCTGGCTTGTACATGTCGTGAGAGGAACATTTCCTGATCCAAACACTCATTTTGCCTGATGTTGAATTGCATTGAATTCTAAATTGGGTTTCCAGGCAAACATGATCCTAGAATGTGTTCCTAGAATGGGAGTCCATAGACTGTCACATGACGCCATGCCATGCAAGCCTAATTACATTTCAACAGTTATAATGACAAAGCAGGCATGGTGCCTTGGTAGGAAGTGGACAGAATAGCCAGACAGGTAACAATGTGTCAGTCAGACAACAACTTGATTGTGTCATGGCCACCACAAGTCCACATACAGGTTAGGTTAGGGCTGGGTATGGTGGGGCATGGTATGGCAGGGCAACCACAGGTGTGGCTTTAAAAGTCACACCTTCACTGGACATGGAAGCGGATGTTGATTGGTTGGTGGTGAACAAGCAGAGGGCAAACGTGTCAGGGAACTAATCCACATAAGAAAGATTTTAGAGTTGAACCTGTTGTGTTGTCATCATCATTACAGATGACAGAACAGGAACTCGTGGTTTGTGTGTGACCATGTTGTAGCTCGCGATGTCTGCTCAACTGTCAGGTATCAACCTCAACGGTGGTGCCCTGTAAGCCTACCAACACATGTAAAGTTGGGCACAACTCAGAAAGGGGACTGTTACAAATTGTTACAACGCAGGACAGTTATATAGAGTTGGCACAGCCTCGTGAGGCTGAGACCAGTGTCATCTGATCCCTCTATTCTTTATTTATGACAGCCCGATGATCGACCACTCAACTAGCTAGGACAGTTAGCCAACTAACGTTAGCTGTCTAAAACGTGTGTTGAGGAATTGAAAGACCGTCGGATTTAAATGTGATATAATGTATAAATGGTGACGTAATTGCACCATTACTTTAAAATTGTAGGTCGTTTTAATATTGGCAAGATTGACAGCCCGTGCTTGTTCTGACAGTGTGAATACGTGCTCTCCCACCAGTGTGTAGTGTCCGAAGTTGAGAATGTGTATCTGTGCTGCGAGACGATTGCTAACTTAATAGCTAGCACTGACGATGGCATGATCGCTTCCACCCGAACTAGGCCGTGGTCACAGCCTACGCCGCATAAATAAAACATTACATCGGTTATCGTGTAATTATGTTGGTGTCTTGCACTATTCTCCTTATGTCTGACAACCCATGAGCAATTGAGTTATCTGGAGACATGTTTGAAGCAAATTCGTAGTTGTTTATAATGTTATTTCGTCAGCCTAGGAGGGGGTGGCTGCCCACAGCTAACTAGCTGGCTAGGCAGTGAGATGAACGTTCGCGCTAGCTAGTTAGCTAACTAGCATATCTAGCTAACGTTACCTCTGAGACCTCGTCTTCGTCGCTGTTGGATCCGGGACCAGAGGAAAGGACTGCAGCCGCAGCCAGTTTGAAATCCAGTCTATCTGTAGGAGGCCCACCGGGCTCGCCAAACAATCGTACTTTCTTTCCGCCCACACCAATCCCTATGCCCCGGAGTCCGACTCCTGGTGTTGCTCCTACCCCCATCCCTACCGCTGGGGTGCGAGGAGTCACCGAGTCGATCTCGTCCTCGAAGGCGTCCGTCAGCATTCTCGTCCCGGCTACTGCATCCTGCATACTTATCTTGACAATACGTATATTAGCGTTGTTATTGTTGACCTTAACTTCCTTCAGGGGTATCTCTTGTGGAATATTCGGGTGTTTTTACTTCAGGGAATCCTGAAACTCTCCCGAAGCGAGGGTTGAGGAGGATCTCTTTCCCCCAGCCATTAGCTAACTTTCTAGCTAACAACCTAACCCATTGCTCAATGTTTCTCAGAAATCCCGCCTCTAAAGAAAATACTGAATTCGCCATTGGTTGACGTCAAAACTTTGCTGACAATGATTGGTTTACCTTGGTGCTTCTCAAGCAGAAGCACGCGACGTCAGTTAGGTTTACCAATATCACGAGTCTCTCAAAACGAACGTCACAACGTGCAGTGGCTTCACTGGTACTGGTATTAAAAGTAAATTGGTTTAAACTGGAATATTTCAGGCATTTACTGTCATGTCAACATGATATTTGGAACGTCATAAACAGGGTCATCAGAAGGAAAGTAACTGAACTGAATGACTACCGAACAGTAGCACTCACTTCCATCATCATTAAGTGCTTTGAGATGCTAGTCAAAGACCACATCCCTTCCTCCCCAATTCGACTACCACCCTGACAGTGACGCAATCGCCATTGCACTGCTCTCACCCACCTGGACAAGAATGGATGCTGTTCATTGACCACAGCTCGGCCTTCAATACCACAGTGCCCTCTAAACTCACCACAAAACTCACGACCCTGGGACTGAACTCCCTATGCAACTGGGTCCTCCCTATGCAACTTTACCCTGCCCCCCCCCTCCGTGGACATTTACCCTGCCCCCCCCTGCATGGACATTTACCCTGCCCCCCCCCCCCTCCATGGACATTTACCCTGCCCCCCCTGCATGGACATTTACCCTGCCCCCCCTGCATGGACATTTACCCTGCCCCCCCCCTCCATGGACATTTACCCTGGATGGAGTACTTCAAAGTAGAGGTCTTCACAGGTCCACCCAAACCGAATACCTGATACCGGACCTGGGACCCTTTCGGATTCAGGTCCAAAATGTAAACTTGTAACCCGGGTCCAGGTCTGGTCCTGTTTGATTGTCACAGGTCTTGGATCTATGTAACTACTACAGTTTATATATCTGGATGGACCCAGGACCACGGCTCTGCATAGCTTATTTATTTGATGCTAAGAAGGCAAAGTTTTTAGTGTATAGTAGGACTACTAGTGATTTGGACTGAAATAGGTGCTGGTACTCATTTTGGATGCTGGTACTGTTTATATTTAGGAGCAGGAACTCTGCCATACTTTTGAGCTAATATTATATAAGAGGTGCAGGAACTCAAGCATTAGAACATTTGAGGTGCCGGTACTCAGTTCCGGTGAGCTCCTGCCCAAGTCAAGCTATGCCTACTAGCCAATATACACTGAGTGAACAAATCATTAAGAACCTCTGCCCTTTCCATGACATAGACTGACCAGTTGAAAGCTATGATCCTGATCCCTTATTGATGTCACCTGTTAAATCCACTTCAATCAGTGTAGATGAAGGGGAGGAGACAGGTTAAAGCATATTTTTTAAGCCTTGATACAACTGAGACATGGATTGTGTATGTGTGACATTCAGAGGGTGAATGGGCGAGTCAAAAGATTTAAGTGCCTTTGAATGGGGTATGGTAGTAGGTGCCAGGCGCACCGGTGTGTGTAAAGAACTGCAACGCTGCTGGGATTTTCACGCTCAAAAGTTTCCCATGTATATCAAGAATGGTCCAGCCAACATGACACAACTGTGGGAAGCATTGGAGTCAACATGGGCCAGCATCCCTGTGGAACGCTTTCAACAACTTGTAGAGTTCATGCCCCGACAAATTGAGGCTGTTCTGAGGGCCAAAGGTACAACTCGATATTAGGAAGGTGTTCTTAATGTTTTGAACACTGAGTGGATATAGGCCTATACAGTATGTTAACCAGAAGAGCAACTTAGCTGCTAAACATGATTCTTTTGAATAGAATCCTTCTGTTCCTCTCCAATGCACAATACTCCTCCAACACATTGCACCTGTTTGGAGAGGAGTACAACATGGTCCGCCACAAAGCAGTGCTCTGGTTTAGGGATTAAGTGCCTTGATCAAGTGCACAACGTCAAGAGACGTTGAAGTATTTTTATGTTATACCCATGGTTTAAGGTCTGATATACCACAGCTTTCAGCCAATCAGCATTCAGGGCTCAAACCCGGTTTATAATTGTAAATAAATCCCTTTTGTGCATGTGCATAATTATAAATAAATCCGACAGGAGAGTTTGAGTGATGAAAGTTCGACAGAAGATCTTGAAATCTTTGAGCAAGAAACAATTGGACAAACAAAAAAAAGATTATTAAAATAACATTATTATGTTAAGACTACAAACAGTTATAAATGGCCAATTTACTAGATTGACTTGTCATTCCAATAGGTATAGGCTACAGACTCAAATCTGGGTTTATGATTGTAATTCAGCTTTGCCATGGTTTGCTTAGATAGATGCAGGTAGCCTATAGCCCCTGATATGCCTACATCTTATTTCAGATGTAGACCTACCATCTATTGCATCTTGCCTATGCCGCTCTGTCATTGCTTTTCCATATATTTATATGTATATATTCTTATTCCTTTACTTAGATGTGTGTGTATTAGGCAGTTGTTGTGGAATTGTTAGATTACATGTTAGATACTGCTGCACTGTCGGAACTAGAAGCACAAGCATTTCGCTACACTCGCAATAACTGCTAACCATGTGTATGTGACCAATAGAATTTGATTGGATTTGTGATATTCTACAGTAGCCTAGGCAAGATGTAAACTGAAAGATTTAGCAGCTTGTTTCAAATTAACAGACTCATTTATTCAACATGAATATCTTGGCGATTTTGAGGTAAGAAGTGCTTGTGTTTCCCAATAGCCTGCTGAGTAAGCTACTGAGGATGGGGTCGAAATTTAAATCACTAAATTAAATATTCATAATATGTATATGAACTGAATATGTTTGTCAACAACAGCCAGTGTTTATTTTCTGTAATTGTTTTTATCTGTAGCCTAATCTGACTGTTACCGTCAACCTAATGCGTTTTAACAAATGATCGGCAACTGCGATAGAGCTTTGATAATTTCCAATTTAATTAATTAAACATGGCCATTAATAATTGCATAATAACACAAGGCTACAATCAAATCAAATTGTATTTGTCACATGCGCCGAAGCCAACAGGTGTAGACCTTACCTTGAAATGCTTACTTACAAGCCCTTAACCAACAATGCAGTTCAAGAAATAGAGTAAAGAAAATATTTACTAAATAAACTAAAGTTTAAAAAAAAATATATATAAAAAAAGTAACACAAGAAATTACATAACAAATGTACAGGGGGTACTGGTACCGATTCAATGTGCGGTGGTACAGGTTAGTCGAGGTCATTTGTAAAGTGACTATGCATAGATAATAAACAACGAGTAGCAGCAGTGTAAAAATAAAGGGGGGGGGGGACTGATTAATTGTTCAGCAGTCTTATGGCTTGGAAGTAGAAGCTGTTAAGGAGCCTTTTGGTCCTAGACTTGGCACCACGGTACCGCTTGCCGTGCGGTAACAGTCTAGGACGTGGGTTACTGGAGTCTTTGACAATTTTTTGGGCCTTCCTCTGACACCGCCTAGTATATACAGTTGAAGTCGGAAGTTTACATTCACCTTAGCCAAATACGTACATCTAAACTCAGTTTTCACAATTCCTGACATTTAATCAGAGTAAAAATTCGCTGTCAGTTAGTATCACCAATTTTATTTCAAGAATGTTAAATGTCAGAATAATTGTAGTAATTAATTTCAGCTTTTATTTCTTTCATCACATTCCCAGTGGGTCAGAAGTTTACATACACTCAATTAGTATTTGGTAGCATTGCCGTTAAATTGTTTAACTTGGGTCAAATGTTCTGGGTAGCCTTCCACAAGCTTCCCACAATAAGTTGGGTGAATTTTGGCCCATTCCTCCTGACAGAGTTGGTGTAACTGAGTCAGGTTTGTAGGCCTTCTTGGTCACACACACTTTTTCAGTTCTGCCCACAAATGTTCTATAGGATTGAGGTCAGGCCTTTGTGATGGCCACTCCAATATCTTGACATTGTTGTCCTTAAGCCATTTTGCCACAACCTTGGAGGTATGCTTGGGGTCATTGTCCATTTGGAAGACCCATTTGCGACCAAGCTTTAACTTCCTGACTGATGTCTTGAGATGTCTTCAATATATCCACATCATTTTCCTACCTCATGATGCCATCTATTTTGTGAAGTTCACCAGTCCCTACTGCAGCAAAGCAGCCCCACAACATGATGCTGCCACCTCCGTGCTTCACGGTTGGGATGGTGTTCTTCGGCTTGCAAGCCTCCCCCTTTTTCCTCCAAACATAACGATGGTCATTATGGCCAAACAGTTGTATTTTTGTTTCATCAGACCAGAGGACATTTCTCCAAAAAGTACGATCTTTGTCCCCATGTGCAGTTGCAAACCGTAGTCTGGCTTTTTTATGGCGGTTTTGGAGCAGTGGCTTCTTCCTTGCTGAGCGGCCATTCAGGTTATGTCAATATAGGACTCGTTTTACTGTGGATATAGATACTTTTGTACCCGTTTCCTCCAGCATCTTCACAAGGTCCTTTGCTGTTGTTCTGGGATTGGTTTGCACTTTTTCCACCAAAGTACGTTCATCTCTAGGAGACAGAACGCGTCTCCTTCCTGAGCGGTATGATGGCTGCGTGGTCCCATGGTGTTTATACTTGCATACTATTGTTTGTACAGATGAACGTGGTACCTTCAGGCATTTGGAAATTGCTCCCAAGGATGAACCAGACTTGAGGTCTACATTTTTTTTCCTGAGGTCTTGGCTGATTTCTTTTTATTTTCCCATGATGTCAAGCGAAGAGGCACTGAGTTTGAAGGTGAACGTGGAGTGAAAGAGGTATGGGATTGTAAGTGCGAGTAAGGATGACAAAGGCAGAGATGGGTACCATTTACAGGGAATTTATTCCGTCACACTGTAATTTTGGGGAAAAGGGGCTGGACGGAACCAAAGCAAAGAAATTAAATGTCAAAGCCCCCTCTCCTACCTTAACTACCTACCCACAACTTACCCAACTAGCACCAGCTGCGCACAAACCAAAATACAGGGGATGGTCCGCCCAGGTCTTACCTAGTGTGCATAGACAGAGTATATACTACGGGTATATGTATGCCCGCAGGCCTCTTGCCTAAGCACTCCCAAGGTGCCTTCCCCTTCCCCCCTGGGAACAAAAACAGAATAACAAAAACAATTTCATTAATCAAAACACTGTGTCCTATTTACACACACAGGACATACTAATAAGCTCTCTCTCTCTGCAACAACCAACATAAGAAATACCAATCAGCTCTCTCAACAACAACCAACACAGGACACACTCGTCTCCCTCTCTGAGCAACAGAACACTGGCTTATATAGCTTCAGAAGGAGTCGGTAATTGAAGACAGCTGCGTCCTCTGACGAGAGGGTGGGGTCAGCTCCAATTTTCCATGGAGTCGACCAATCAGCTGCTTGGGGGATTCCAGGAAGCCATCCTGAAACACACACATACAAACAAAACCACAACACCAAAACTGGGGACCGTAACAATGGGGGCCTGTTCGGCCCTCCTTTTCCTATAGTCCACGATCAGCTCCTTTGTCTTGCTCACATTGAGGGAGAGGTGGTTGTCCTGGCACCACACTGCCAGGTCTCTGACCTCCTCCCTATAGGCTGTCTCATCATTGTCGGTGATCAGGCCTACCACTGTTGTGTCGTCAGCAAACTTAATGGTGTTGGAGTCGTGCTTGGCCATGCAGTCGTGGGTGAACAGAAAATATAGGAGGGGACTAAGTACGCATCCCTGAGGGGCCCTAGTGTTGAGGATCAGCGTGGCAGATGTGTTGTTGCCTACCCTTACCACCTGGGGCGGCCCCTCAGGAAGTCCGGGATCCAGTTGCAGAGGGAGGTCTTTAGTCCCAGGGTCCTTAGTTTAGTGATGAGCTTTGTGTGTACAACAGCAATACACTGAAGTTATAGACTACTTATTAAATCTGTTTGCCAAATCCAGGTAGGATACACATGTGGCACAAATTAATTTGCAATGACTCCAGTGATATAGTAATTTCAACATATGCATTGTATCAAATGGTAGCCCATAGTAAGGGTTCCAAAAGGTTTTCACTTAGGGCCCCCCTTCCAGCATCGGGGAACATCCCCCACATGTGCCACGTCTATTTCTATGGGCACAAGCACTGTTCATGACACAAACTGTTCACACCCCTCTTGTTGGTGGAGAGTTTTGCAGGGTTAAAGCGTATTTCCTGCAATTCTACACATTTTGTCATGGGGTGCAAAGAAAATGTTGCCGTTTGAAAGCTAGTTTTCTTTTATATATTTTGCCAAGTCTAATGTGTATTCATGTGGGCTAATAAAGCTATAAAAAATAAATGTTAGCCGACATGGGCTAGTTGATCTGGACATTTCTGACAAGTTATAAATACCTCTCTAATGTATGCAATGACTGACATGACAAGAGGAACTGATGATGCACTACCCATTTCGAAATGGCACCTTGTGCATTCTACTGAGTTCCTTGAAAGAAAAAACCCTCGTGCCCTACACTGGCATATAAATGAATTGGCTACTTGATGGCCAACAGATGCAAATGTATCATTCTCCACATTTAATGTCAGTTTCACTGAGGACTTTTTCCCCAAAACAGACGCACCCGGAATGAGTTCCATAACTTCCATTTCAAATTTCCACTCGCACGTAATGACAAGTTAAATAGCCTACCTACAACTGGTAAAAGTAATGATGTGCGTGTGTGCTGCTGTCTCCTCTCACTCACGTGACTCAGCCAATAGAGGACTAAGCTGCATGCTGCAGTGCTCTCTCAACACAAAAACACACACCTCTGGCCTTCCCCACCACTCACTCAGCAACAGCTTGCCTGATAAATCAAATCAAATCACATTTTATTGGTCACATACACATATTTAGCAGATGTTATTGCGGGTGTAGCGAAATGCTTGTGTTCCTAGCTCCAACAGTGCAGTAGTATATAACAATTCACAACAATACACACAAACCGGTGCCCCCACACATTGACTCTGTACTGGTACCCCTGAATATAGCCTCGCTATTGTTATTTTACTGCTGCTCTTGAATTATTTGTTAATTATCTATTTTTTATTTAACACTTATTTTTCTTAAAACTGCATTGTTGGTTAAGGGCTTGTATGTAAGCATTTCACTGTAAGGTCTACACGTGTGGTATTCTGGGCATGTGAATTTTTTTGTTGTTGATTTGATTTGAAATCTTAAAGTAAAAGAATGGAATATATATCAATATTAGAATGAGCAATGTCAGAGTGGCATTGACTAAAATACTGTAGAATAGAATACAGTATATACATATGAGATGAGTAAAGCAGTATGTAAACATTATTAAAGTGACCAGTGTTCCATTATTAAAGTGGCTAGTGATTTCATGTCTATGTATATGGGGCAGCAGCCTCTAAGGTGCAGGGTTGAGTAGCCGGGTGGTAGCCGGCTAGCGATGGCTATTTAACAGTCTGATGGCCTTAAGATAGAAGCTGTTTTTCAATCTCTCGGTTCCAGCTTTGATGCACCTGTACTGACCTCGACATCTGGATGATAGCAGGGTGAACAGGCCGTGGCTCGTGTGGTTGATGTTCTTGATGATATTTTTGGCCTTCCTGTGACATCGGGTGCTGTAGGTGTCCTACAGGGCAGGCAGTGTGCCCCCGGTGATGCGTTGGGCAGACCGCACCGCCCTCTGGAGAGCCTTGCGGTTGCGGGTGGTGCAGTTCCCGTACCAGGTTGTGATACAGCCCGACAGGATGATCTCAATTGTGCATCTGTAAAGGTTTGTGAGGGTCTTGGGGGCCAAGTCGAATTTCTTCAGCCTCCTGAGGTTGAAGAGGCACTGATACACCTTCTTCGCCACACTGTCTGTGTGGGTGGACCATTTCATATTGTCAGTGATGTGTACACCGAAGAACTTGAAGCTTTTCACCTTCTCCACTGCTGTCCCGTCAATGTGGATAGGGGCGTACTCCCTCTGCTGTTTCCTGAAGTCCACGATCAGCTCCTTTGTTTTGTTGACATTGAGGGAGAGGTTATTTTCCTGGCACCACTCCGCCAGGGCCCTCGCCTCCTCCCTGTAGGCTGTCTTGTCATTGTTGGTAATCAGGCCTGCTGCTGTTGTGTCATCTGCAAACTTGATGATTGAGTTGGAGGCGTGCATGGCCACGCAGTCACGGGGCTGAGCACACACCCTTGTGGGGCCCCTGTGTTGAGGATCAGCAAAGTGGAGGTGTTGTTTCCTACCTTCACCACCTGGGGGGCGGCCCGTTAGGATGTCCAGGACACAGTTGCACAGGATGGGATTCAGGGCCCTGAGCTTGATGATGAGTTTTGAGGGTAGAGGTGATATGATCCTTAACTAGTCTCTCAAAGCACTTCATAATGACAGAAGTGAGTGCTATGGGGCGATAGTCATTTAGTTCAGTTACCTTTGCATTCTTGGGTACAAGAACAATGGTGGACATCTTGAAGCAAGTGGGGATAGCAGATTGGGATAGGGAGAGATTGAATATGTCCGTAAAGACTCCAGCCAGCTGGTCTGCGCATGCTCTGAGGTTGTCATACTTGAGTAAAAGGAAAGATACTGTCACGTCCTGACCTTAGTTCCTTGTTTATGTCTCTATTTTGGTTTGGTCAGGGCGTGAGTTGGGGTGGGCATTCTATGTTTTGTATTTCTAAGTGTTTGGCCTGGTATGGTTCCCAATCAGAGGCAGCTGTGAATCGTTGTCTCTGATTGAGAACCATACTTAGGTAGCCTGTTCCCACCTGTGTTTGTGGGTAGTTGTTTTCTGTTTTGTGTCTGCACCAGACAGGACTGTTTCGTTTTGTTTACTCTCTTTGGTGTTTTTGTTATTTCAGTGTTGAGTTTATTTATTAAATGAACATGAACATTTCCCACGCTGCGTTTTGGTCCACTCCTTCTTCCCAGGATGAGCGTTACAGATACCTTTATAGAAAATGACAAGTAAAAGTGAAAGTCACCCAGTAAAGTACTACTTGAGTAAAAGTCTAAAAGTATTTGGTTTTAAATATACTTAAGTATCAAAAGTAAAAGTATGAATCATTTCAAATTCCTTATATTAAGCAAACCAGACAGCACAATTTTCTTGTTTTTATAATTTACACTCCAACACTCAGACATCATTTACAAACAAAGCATTTGTGTTTAGTGAGTCCGCCAGATCAAAGGTAGTAGGGATGACCAGGGATGTTCTCTTGATGAGTGTGTGAATTGGACAATTTTCTGTCCTGCTAAGCTGTCCTGCTAACTGTAACGAGTACTTTTGTATGTCAGGGAAAATGTATGGAGTAAAAAGTACATTATTTTCTATAGGAATGTAGTGAAGTAAAAGTAAAAGTTGTGAAAAATATAAATAGTAAAGTAAAGTACAGATACCCCAAAAAAGTAGTACTTTAAAGTATTTTTACTTAAGTACTTTACACCAATGGTTAGCAGCAGCAGGTCACAGTGAGATCTTTTTAAAATATTTATTTATAGAAATTCCATGTTGGCTGCAGTGGAAAGTAGCCCAAAAACCTGCAACCCACGACCAATACATTTTCTCCCCAGACATAGTTTTCAAAGTAGCCCAATTTCAGGAGAACCGCGGACATGGCAACCATGTGGGGTAGGTTCCCTCCTTAACACTGGGCATGGTAAGGATTGAGATGAAGTAAACTGATCCTAGATCAGGAGAGATTTGCCTTAACCCGGCCTAACCCTTCCCCATTTGATAATCTGTCTAAGACAGATGTAGCTGGTATTTCCGCAAAAAAAAATCTGGGTTGCCGAGATTACCCATCTGGTAATGGAGGAGGTAAGAGATAATGTGAATTAGTGTATAATTTAACAATAATTTGGTAAGTGCTTATATTTGTTCTATATCACTCGTGTGAATTGGAAATGTGTTTTTTACTCCCCCTGAGACACCCATGGAGAGTGGGGTCTTGGCCAGGGTCAGCCATTATCAACAGCGACCCTGGAGCAATGGGGTTAAGTGCCTTGCTCAAGGGCACATTCGATCTGATCATCTGTGAAGTGTGCCTGGCCATGAAAACAACCTATACTAGGACATGCCTTAAGTCTCCGTCTTCCAAGTTCACAGATTCACAGAGGAACACAAATTCAACTCAAGTAATTTAGTTGAAGGCCCAATGCAGCCGTAAAAAAAACAAAAACAATATCAAATAATTTCTGCGTAACAATTAAGTACCTTAGTGTAATAGATTTCTATTTAAATGGACAATGATAGCTTTTTAGCAAAAACTACATCTCAAGCAAGAATTTTCCAAGGACTGTTTGGGAGAAGTCTGAGTGAGGAGGGGGAAACAGAAAACTAACTGTTCATGAGGCGATTCGATTAATCTGGCCCATGGGCCCGGGTAGGCGCGTTTTGCACCGGGTGAAAGTTGATTGCCTTCATTTTGAAACCGGTCTGCCTCCCAGGCATTGGTCTATTAACTAATTTACTGCATGGTGATGTTACTATGGAAAGCCAAAACTCCCGCCCATGCAAACCTTCTAATTAGGTCTTTTGTAGATTGTATTTTCAACCGGCCAACTATCAGGAAATAAATAACACTGATAAGTGTTTTTAAAACTTTTCCAGTGTTAGTTTCATCAGCTGTTGTACAATATAATACAAAACACACGAAAAAAAAATTGGACTGCACTGGGCCTTTAATGTTAAAATGTAAATTTCTAAGTTTAGATTAGGAATGTACCTTAGAGTAATGTGAGTGCATTTTTTCTCAAGAGCAATGGAAAGCAATGTAAATGTTGAATCAGACAGCAAGAAATAGCTTTCCAAGCTTCCCAAGAAGCTAGCTAGGTGTCATGTAGTTTACAGCACTAGTACAGTTCAGTTTTCACTTCCGTTTCCTCAGTAAAATGGGTCCACACATATAGGGCCCAGACGTCATACTTTTAGGGCGTGGACCTAGTTAGCGAGATAGGCGCTAGCTAGCAGAAAAAGACCGACCTGATATCGATGCACAGCTAGCTATACTAGCAATCCTGGTTGTGATAATATTGCCACTGTATCCAAATTAACAGGTAGCTATGTCTATTTTTCAACGAATATGATTTGTGATATTACCTTTACCTTGTGAGTCCTTGCTTGCGGTTTATGCCATCAAATTTGATCAAGCTACTGGTAGCAAGCCAGGTAACTAACGCCAGGCCTGCCATTTGTGTATGATTGTCTGAGGATCAAATTATGATCTAATAACGTTAGCCAAATTAACTTCATCTAGCTATTTTGTTAGGTGCAATCATGTGTTTCATGATAATGAATTTAGCTACTGTAGCCAACTAAATGTATTTAACTCACGTTAGCTACTAGCAACAATGCGCTAGCTAAATTCACAATGTGCTAGTATTGTTAGATAGCTACCAGCTAGCATTTGCAGCAATTTAAAAAGTCTAACGTTACAAGACATGATTAGCTAGTTAACTGCATTCACTTACCTAAAAGTAAAATACAATTTAGATGGCCAGCTAGCTAACTAGTTACGTAGTTAAATATTATTAGCCAAGTAACGTAGGCTAGTTGAGTAAAGGTAGCTAGTTAATTTACGTAAAAAAAAAAAAACTAGGCAAGTCAGTTAAGCACAAGTTATCATTTACAATGACGGTCAAACCCGGACGATGCTGGAACAATTGTATGCCGCCCTATGGGCCTCCCAATCAAGGCCGGATATGATACAGCCTGGATTCGAACCAGGGACTGTAGTGACGCCTCTCTCACTGCGATGCAGTGCCTTAGACTGCTGTGCCACTCAGGAGCCCCGTTACAAACATACCAATATGCTTCTTTACTTTCCTCAGGTTTAAAATAATACCAACCATGTCTGATGGAGAGGGTTACGTGGTGCGTGTGAGAGGTCTACCATGGTCCTGCTCTGTGGATGAAATACAGAGGTTCTTCTCAGGTAACACCTTTACGATAACACCTGCTTGATACTACACGTTTATAGCCTCTCACAGCTGAGATAACTGTGAGTCCCTCTAACCTCTTCTTGGTATATAGATTGTAAAATCGCCAACAATGGCACCAGCATCCATTTTACCTCCACACGTGAGGGCCGACCCAGCGGAGAGGCCTTCGTTGAGCTGGAGAACGAGGATGACCTTAAGATCGCTGTGAAGAAGGACAGAGAAACCATGGGCCACAGATATGTGGAAGGTGTGTGTGTCTCTCTGTTTGTGCGTTTTTGTGTCAATGCAAGTTTTGAAGTTTCAATGTTTGCAGCAGAAGCATAATATGTGCCTTGGGACCTCACTTTGGGCTACATTTCTCAGCTGTTTACATTGTGTAGCACTATCAGTAGTGACTGTATATGTTGACTTGTATTTTCTCAGTGTTCAAATCCAACAATGTGGAGATGGACTGGGTGATGAAACATTCTGGTTCAAGCAGTCCAGAGACGACTGGAGACGGCCTGGTCAGGCTCCGAGGCCTCCCCTTCGGCTGCAGCAAGGAGGAGATTGTCCAGTTCCTCTCAGGTACTAGTAGCTTGGTTCACATGAACAGCCCCATAACAGCCTGTAGGAGTAGGTGACCGTCCTCAGCCCTCATCAATGATCCAGGATCATTTACATTTTTTAGACATTTAGCAGACAGTCTTAACCAGAGCGACTTACATTATACAGGCTATAATTTGTCCAGGATTACCCCCATCACCTAATTTTCTCTATCACTGCTTTGGCCCCAACCAATACTTAAAAAAATAAAAAATTATTCTGTACAATAATTTGACCAATCAGGCCTGACATGCTAGTCTCTGTCACTCATTGACAGTGGTCCTTTAATTCATCCCATTGGGACAATTATAGAATGGGTGGGTACTAAAGGTAACGCAAGTACCGCCAGAGCCACTCCTTTTCATTCCTTGACACCTACAGTCTCTTCTGTATCCTCTTCTCTCTCCTTTTCTCTTTCGCTCACTCTTTCCTCTCATCCTCCTTTATGTTGCAGTAAAATTTAAGTACCATGAATGGTCATTGACTCATTGGTTAAAAACACTCACCAGGTGTGTACATAACATAATGTATAGTTTTCATTATTTTTATATTTTTTTAATCTATCATACAAAATAAATAAAGCAACAACAGAGAAAGATCTCTTTCTGTAACTGGGCATGTGATTTACTGTGTCCCCCACTGGGGTTATCTGTCCTTGGGTTGAAGGGTTGGAAATCGTGCCAAATGGGATAACATTGCCGCTGGACTTCCAGGGGAGGAGTACGGGGGAGGCCTTCGTGCAGTTTGCTTCACAGGATATAGCTGAAAAGGCTCTAAAGAAACACAAGGAAAGAATAGGGCACAGGTGGGGATGGATGGTTGGTTGGCTGGATAAAGTTGCTGTTCTTATGGTGTACAACTTATAAACATTAACCACAGGTATAACTGACTGACACTCAACAGAACAGTAAAAAGTGATATCTGTTCATTTAAGACAACACATACTCAGATATTGACTGTAAAGACACATAGTTACAATATTAGATCAAAACACACTAACACTCATTCACTCACAGCAGTCGTTGGGAAAATGAAGCACATTCTCTTGTTCTTAAACCATTGGGAGATAGATCATATTCTGAGTTTAGTGCCGAGGTGACTTGTAAGCTCTCAGGTTCGTCACCAAGTTTGGTTGAGAGTGCAGAGTCAAAATTGCAGTTTAATTTGGCATATCCATTTTACCCTGATTCTTAAGAGTGAAACTGATTGGTTCCTGGGCACTAAACATCAGTACAGGTAGCCAATGGACGGACAGACATACGATTCTCCCAGGTGTTCTAACTCACTGAGGGCCATTCAACATGAGGACAAGGACCCCGCCCACTGTCACTCACAGGTAATGCTCAGAGAGTGTGTCTCCATGGATAACAACAGGACAATGACCACAACAGGGACACAGATTGTACTGTAACCTCAGTGTTAACTGTATCGGGTACCTGCAGGTGACCATAAGAAAAGTGCCTGTTGTACTGTCAAGGCTTTATACTACACAGTATACTGTTACCCACTAGATCAAGTCTCACCTACCTACGGAACAGTAGTGCACGTGGCAGCACCTGGCCTCAATAACCCAACTTTATCAGTACTCTCAATGACCAGTAACTACAGAAAAATGTCAGCTCATCACCTGCATATTGAACATCCAACTTTATTGGTGCCCTTTCCATTTGAACACACATTGATTCAGCCTGAGGTGCTGTACAGTAGCTAGCTGTAGTCTACACCTCCTTCTGTGTGGTGGGGTCTTCATGGTGATGTGTACTGTATGTGTCTCAGGTACATTGAGATCTTCAAGAGCAGCCGTGCCGAGGTGAGGACCCACTACGAACCCCAGAGGAAACCTATGGGGATGCAGAGACCGGGGCCCTATGACAGACCGTCTGGGGGCCGTGGGTACAACATGATGGGGGGCCGAGGAGGGGGCTCTTACGACAGGGCCAGACGCGGAGGCTATGGTGGAGGTGTGTGTGTAATGTCTACCCAGTGTAAGAAGATAGTGTGTTTGTTTTTGATCATCTGAATAGATTAAGAGGGAGCGATGATCAGTCAAAAAGGGTCATGATTATGGATCATAACACAATGGTCTCACAGTCATACTCTTCCTAGCCCTCTATGTACATTTCTATCATGATGAGAGACTGTATATGCCTCAATGTTCCAGACCAGTGTCTCCATAACTAAGGTGTGTGTCTAACATCAGGTGTGTCTGATGGGCGGTATGGTGACAGTAGCTCCTCCTTCCAGAGCACCACGGGTCACTGTGTTCACATGAGGGGTCTGCCCTACAGAGCCACAGAGACTGACATCTACAATGTGAGTTCTGGGATCTCCTACTAAGAATGGTCTGTGTGAGAGACGGTGAGAATAACACGGCTTCCTCCCTCCCTCTGTAGTTCTTCTCTCCTCTGAACCCAGTGAGAGTGCATGTGGAGATCGGTCCAGACGGCAGAGTGACAGGAGAGGCTGACGTGGAGTTTGCTACACATGAGGATGCTGTGACAGCCATGTCAAAGGACAAGGCCAACATGCGTGAGTCTGTCTTTGTTTGAAGTTATTTTGTTTTGGTTTGAGCCGGCCACAGCTATTATGAAAGGCACTTTAAAATGTACCCCCCCCCCCCCCATAATCCCTCCATCCCTCTCCTTCCCCATAATCCCTCCTCCATGCCTCTCCTTCCCCATAATTCCTCCTCCTTGCACCCCCAGCATTCCTTCCTTATTTTCCTACCTTAATATGATTAAATCCATGTACTAACCAGCTGTGTCCTGCAGAGCACCGCTATGTGGAGCTGTTCCTCAACTCTACAGCAGGGGGCAGTAATGGCTCGTACGGCAGTCCGATGCAGGGGGGTATGGGGAGCCAGTCCTCCTATAGCAGTGGAGGGCTGAGCTCTGGATACTCTGGAGGCTACAGCAGCCAGGGAGGTTACAGTGACTATAGTGAGTATCAGCTCTATAAAACACACCCCCTGTTCACATGTACCTCCACCACTGTTGACTAGCCTTGTATGTCTGTATCTGCGTATGACTTGAACTATCAAGCTTTACTGTGTGTGACTTCTGAACTCCTCGGTCCTATAGTGTGTATCTCTCTCCTGTCAGGTAACCAGGGCGGTATGAGCAGCAGTTACTATAGCGGCGGTGGACGAGGAGACAGGAGTTCCAATGGCCTGGGGGCAGGATGGGGGATGTAGTTCTTCAACCAAGCATGTGTTCGGCTGGAATTGTAGTTCTCACCTGGATGTTTCATATTAATGATTGAGGCCCCTTTGATGTTTTGTTTTCACCCTCTCCTACTGTTGTTAGTGACATGACCGTGGTCGGAAGGCTTGTTTCATCAGCGTTACCTGGAAGATTCAAATAACCAACTGTGATTATGACTGTGTTTCTTTAACCCACAGTTCACCTTATGTTGACCGTGAAGGGTTGCGGGAAACTAGTTAATTCAGAAAGTAAACCAATTCCACATTTTTGTAATTGAAAAGCAATTGGCCCCATCCCTGGCAGTTCTGTCTGAGTGGATGAACCAACACACTTCTGTAAATAGACTTCTAGATGTTTTCTTTTCTCCAGTAGGTGCAAAAATATCTTGACTTTCTGTCAAAGTCTGAAACAATGTCAAAATAGTGTGAGGTTAACAAAGAGCATGTTTGTTTTATAATGAAGATTGTTATGAGGGATGGATACTTATTTAGCAAACAAACCTTTAAGTTTTTCTGTTTATAAAGGTTTCTTTCTACTGCCTATGTGGAATTTTCTCTTTGTATTTCTTGTAAGGTGCACAAGAGTAAATACAATTTGAAGATCGATAAATGTCTTTGTCCTGTTTGACGTGAGTGGTTTCTTAGACAGTCAAGAAACAACACATTCAGATACGTTTTATTAAATTAGATATCTATATAGAAAACATGTTGCCCCAATGACTTGGCAGAAATTGGCTGTTTAGTAGCACTAGTCACAATCAATCCACAAAATGATCGTTATTTATATACATTCTAAAATAGACCTTTCTTGATATGTTAACATTCTGTAGTCATTTACAACAACAAAAAAGCCTGTAACAAATCCACAATTGTTCAGTGAGGCAGGTTGAGGAAATGAACAGAAATTAACTTGGTTCCTTTGCTTCAATGGAAGTGAAAGAATCATGTGAAACTATATATAATCGCCACAGAGACGTTTTGATAAGGTCTATAATAAGTGAATCAACAATGATATTATTGAAGGTCAGTTCATCTACTAACATTTTCCCACAATTGTGACATTGTTGCATACTGGGTCATTCATAATACAACAAATACTGACATGTTCCAATACTCTACCGCCCTTCAACTATCATTTCAAATTCAGCATCCTAGAGGAATATGGAGTTAGTAACATAATGACAATTAGCTGGCTAACTAATTGTATTCTTTATCTTACTTTGTGAAATCCACCCAGGGGAGTTTAAAAGATGAGAAAAGGCAGTATTAAGCAGAGGGGTCAACAGTCAACCGTGCCCAAACATCCTGAATTTCAGGTTAGTGGTGAAACAGAACTTAAACATCGATATCACCTGTCCCTGCTCAAATTTGATTCAAATGTTTTCTCAGTGGCTTTGAGCACAGTGAGGGAAGAAAGATTATTGGTGAAGCGTGTGAGAGTGTCTACTGGCTTGCGTTAGAAGGAGAGAGTGTGTATATCAGGGTCTTATGTGTGTGTTCTGTCAGGTGGAGGAAGTTGTGTGTGTGTTCTGTCAGGTGGAGGAAGGTGTGTGTGTGTGTGTGTGTTCTGTCAGGTGGAGGAAGTTGTGTGTGTGTTCTGTCAGGTGGAGGAAGGTGTGTGTGTGTGTGTGTGTTCTGTCAGGTGGAGGAAGTTGTGTGTGTTCTGTCAGGTGGAGGAAGGTGTGTGTGTGTGTGTGTGTGTGTGTGTGTGTTCCGTCAGGAGGAAGAAGAGGTGTGTGTTCTGTCAGGTGGAGGAAGATGTGTGTGTGTGTGTTCCGTCAGGAGGAAGAGATGCTCCTCTGCAGCAGTAGAGAGTGACAGATGTCACAGACTCGTACAGGTCGGGGGTAGGAGGGCAAGGCCAACTCATTAGTAGAACAACTGTTACAGTAGATATCTCCACAGTTCCTACAGTGGTGCTGCAGACAGACAGGGGAAAAAACAGACATTTAGTAGAACTGTATTTGTAACCCTTGTGGCAAATGACAGCATTTCATACAAAGGCCTTTCTAAACCTTCCTTTACATCTGCCACAGACCAGAGTCCACAACTGAAGAGATGGATGGACAGAGCCTTACCTTTCTGCGAGCGATGGAGAACTCCTTCTGACACTGTTTACACTGTGTAGCCTCATCGTCTTTCAGCCAGGCTTGGCCCTGATGGACACAGACGGACAACAATGCTCAATCACAAATTATTACAGAAATGAGTGTGTGTCTGTGCTGTGAAGGTGGGGGTCAGGTACAAGGAGAAGTCTATGAACAGCGGTGAGCGCCTATGTCTCGTCTGTTCTTCACTAGTAAACTCCGTAGAGACTTGGTGTAACGGTGGGCTAGGGGAAGTGTTAATGTAGGAACACCTTACCTTCAGGGCTTTGTTGACCTCTTTGAAGTCCTCCATCTTCAGTTTAGACCTACGAGAGAGATGAGTCACACAAAGATGGAACACAGGAAGGAAGAGAGATGTAAATAGGCCCATCTCCTGTAAGGCCGTCTAGTACAGTACTCACTGGCCGAGGTGTAGGCCCATCTCCTGTAAGGCCGTCTAGTACAGTACTCACTGGCCGAGGTGTAGGCCCATCTCCTGTAAGGCCGTCTAGTACAGTACTCACTGGCCGAGGTGTAGGGCCATCTCCTGTAAGGCCGTCTAGTACAGTACTCACTGGCTGAGGTGTAGGCCCATCTCCTGTAAGGCCGTCTAGTACAGTACTCACTGGCTGAGGTGTAGGCCCATCTCCTGTAAGGCAGTCTAGTACAGTACTCACTGGCCGAGGTGTAGGCCCATCTCCTGTAAGGCCGTCTAGTACAGTACTCACTGGCCGAGGTGTAGGGCCATCTCCTGTAAGGCCGTCTAGTACAGTACTCACTGGCTGAGGTGTAGGCCCATCTCCTGTAAGGCCGTCTAGTACAGTACTCACTGGCTGAGGTGTAGGCCCATCTCCTGTAAGGCCGTCTAGTGTAGGCCCATCTCCTGTAAGGCTGTCTAGTACAGTACTCACTGGCTGAGGTGTAGGCCCATCTCCTGTAAGGCCGTCTAGTACAGTACTCACTGGCTGAGGTGTAGGGCCATCTCCTGTAAGGCCGTCTAGTACAGTACTCACTGGCTGAGGTGTAGGCCCATCTCCTGTAAGGCCGTCTAGTACAGTACTCACTGGCTGAGGTGTAGGCCCATCTCCTGTAAGGCCGTCTAGTACAGTACTCACTGGCTGAGGTGTAGGCCCATCTCCTGTAAGGCCGTCTAGTACAGTACTCACTGGCTGAGGTGTAGGCCCATCTCCTGTAAGGCCGTCTCCTGCTCCTGACAGGTCTGCTGGAGCTGCTGCTTCTCCTGACGAACATCCTGCAGCTCCTAGAAACCCACACAAACCAGCTCAGGAGAAAAACAGGAGCTAGACTTCTCTTTTCTGTGTGTGTGTGTGTGTGTGTGACGCTGACCGTGTGTAGCCCCTGTATCTGCTGTAGTTGGGTGCGTAGCTCAGTGCTGTTGTCCTGTTCTCTCTGTAGAGCTCTCTGAATGGCCTGTCTCTGCTCCTTCTCACTGCACAGATCACTCTCCAGACCCAGCCTAGAGAGACAGGGGAGTGGGTCACAACGTGTGTGTGTGTGTGTGTGTGTGTGTGTGTGTGTATCCTCGTGCTTACATACCTCAGTGTGTCCAGGTCAGACAGTTGTTTCTGTAGGGAGTCTACCCTGCCCTCCAGCTCTGTTCTCATGTCCCTGTCCATCTGGTCACTTTGTCTGCGATCACGTTCAGAGTTCTGCAGTCTGAAAATACATGGGCTACAATTAGCATTCAATCATGTTAAAACAAAGAAACCATCATGGAAACCCCCCTGTACCACACACCTCTGCTCCATCTCCTTAATGGTGGTCTTCATCTGGTTTATCTTCTCCTCCAGTTGTCCCTCTTCCTCCTGCTTCCTCTGGGCCTCACGCTCACAGTCCTGCACACACATTCTGTCAAGAGGTGTGTTCTCACGAGGGTGTTGCTGCGGAAGTGAGAGAGTGTGTGTGTGTTTCCGTGTGTGTTACCTGTGTCTTATGGAACATCTGCAGGTTGAGGGTTTTGACCTGGTCTAGTTGTTGTCGGAGAGCTTGCAGTGTGTCCTGTTTCTCATGTGTGTCTTTCTCCAGCAGCCTCATGGCCATCTCCATCTCCTGCTTTAGTCCTACCTGCAGCTCCAGCTCCCTCTCCAACTCCTACACACAGGAATAAAAGGTACAGGAACACACACACCTATTGTAGAGGCAGTTAGCTAGGATCTCTTAAAGAAATGTAGAGCTAGTTGTTCATCTTGCTGTTACACACACACACACACACACACACACACACACACACACACACACACACACACACACACACACACACACCTGTCTGATGCGTTTCTCCTCCTGGTACTGTTTCCAGACCATGCTGTACATCTCATCCAGGCCCTGCCGTGTCTGTCTGTATGTCTCCAGCTCTACTGCACTGTCCTCCAGGGTCGCCTAGGAAATCACACAGGACGGGAAATGCCAGCTCTTCATGTTGTCTGAGTTAGATTCAAGTTACAGACTAAAAACAGTGAGTCCTGACCTCCTCTTTCTTCTGGCTGCTCTGGACGATGGTCTCATTCTCATGTCTCAGGGTTTCCTGTTCCTCCCGTAAAGAGTTAATTCTGTCTGTCGCTGCCGTCAACTGTAGGGTTATAACACATCAATACGCACTATGTAGGGTTATAACACATCAATACGCACTATGTAGGGTTATAACACATCAATACGCACTATGTAGGGTTATAACACATCAATACGCACTATGTAGGGTTATTTTTTCCCCATTAATCTCATTGTCTGAATGTGTTAAAATACACTGAAAACACCTAAATAAATCTATACAGCTCAAAACTACCATGCGATGTAAAAACAAGTTGACACTGAGGTTAAAGAAAGTCTGCTTTTCTCAATTAACCTAATTTTACTAACCATTACTTTAGACAAAATCAAGACGTGAATATTCTTGTAATGTTTTTTTGTATGAAAAATCTTAAACTACAGTTCACACTGAGCAAATTCGGGAATTTGTGATTAATCACAGCAAATCCTGCGATCAACTCGATTAATAAAAAATTAAAACATTGACAGCCCTAGTTAACACGCCCATAAGGGCCGCGGGGTTAACACGCCCATAAGGGCCGCGGGGTTAACACGCCCATAAGGGCCGCGGGGTTAACACGCCCATAAGGGCCGCGGGGTTAACACGCCCATAAGGGCCGCGGGGTTAACACGCCCATAAGGGCCGCGGGGTTAACACGCCCATAAGGGCCGCGGGGTTAACACGCCCATAAGGACCGCGGGGTTAACACGCCCATAAGGACCGCGGGGTTAACACGCCCATAAGGACCGCGGGGTTAACACGCCCATAAGGACCGCGGGGTTAACACGCCCATAAGGACCGTGGGGTTAACACATCTATAAGCACTGTAGGGTTATAACACATCTGTAAGGACTATATGGTTATAAACATCCATAATCATTACATAGGGTTATATAATACATCCACAAGCATTATGTAGGGTTATGACTTCAGATGTGCATCTCTACCTTTCAAGACGATTCCATGTATCTAGATACATGGGCTCCGATACGTTTTAGTTTGAAACGATTCTGTGCGATTCGTTTTAATTAGACGAACGAATCGATGCGATTCGGTGTGATACGATTTGAAGCACTAACATTTGTTGCATAAACACATTCATTTTCTAAATGAAAATCTGCTGCTGATGGAACTCATGAGCTGACTTCTGTCTGTCTGTCTGAATGATGTATACTGCAAAAATATAAAATGCAACATGTAAAGTGTTGGTCTCATGTTTCATGAGCTGTCTCAGCCTCCAGTATTTATGCTGTGTTGGGGGGCTAGGGTCAGTCTGTTATATCTGGAGTATTTCTCCTGTCTTATCCGGTGTCTGTGTGAATTTAAGTATGCTCCCTCTAATTCTCGCTCTCTCAGGGGACCTGAGCCCTAGGACAGGCCTTTCTAGGGAGTTTTTCCTAGCCACCGTGCTTCTACATCTGCATTGCTTGCTGTTTGGGGTTTTAGGCTGGGTTTCTGTATAGCACTTTGTGAGATCGGCTGATGTAAGAAGGGCTTTATAAATACATTTGATTGATTGGATGAGCTGAAATAAAAGATCCAGAAATGTTCCATATGCACAGAAAGCTTATTTATCTCAAAAGTTGTGCACAAATATGTTTACATCCCTGTTAGTGTGCATTTCTCCTTTGCCAAGATAATCCATCCACCTGACAGGTGTGGCATATCAAGAAGCTGATTAAACAGCATGATCATTACACAGGTGCACCTTGTGCTGGGGACAAAAGGCCACTAAAATGTGCAGTTTTGTCACACAACACCACAAGTTTTGAGGGAGTGTGCAATCGGCATGCTGACTGCAGGAATGTCCACCAGAGATGTTGCTAAATAATTTAACGTTAATTTCCCTATCATCTTTTGTTTTAGAGAATTTGGCAGTACGTCCAACCGGCCGCACAACCACAGACCACGTGTAACCATGCCAGCCCAAGACCTCCACATCTGGCTTCTTCAACTGTGGGACCAGACACCCAGACAGCTGATGAAACTGTGGGACCAGACACCTAGACAGCTGATGAAACTGTGGGCTTGCAAAACCAAAGTATTTCTACACAAACTGTCAGAAACCGTCTCAGGGAAGCTCCTCTGCGTGCTTGTCGTCCTCACCAGGGTCTTGACCTGACTGCAGTTCAGCGTCGTAACCGACTTCAGTGGGCAAATGCTCACTTTCCATGGCCACTGACACGCTGGAGAAGTGTGCTTCACGTATGAATCCCGGTTTCAACTGTACCGGGCAGATGGCAGACAGCGTGTATGGCGTCGTGTGGGCGAGCGGTTTGCTGATGTCAAGCTTGTGTTCCATGGTAGCGGTGGGGTTATGATATGGGCAGGCATTTTTTATTGATTTAAATTGAACCTTTATTTAACCAGGCAAGTCAGTTAAGAACAAATTCTTATTTACAATGACGGCCTACCCCGGCCACACCCGGACGACGCTGGGCCAATTGTGCGCCGCCCTATGGGACTCCCAATCACGGCCGGATGTGATGCAGCCTGGATTCAAACCAGGGACTGCAGTGACACCTCTTGCACTGAGATGCAGTGCCTTAGACCGCTGCGCCACTCGGGAGCCCATTGCATAACCTATGGACAACGAACACAATTGTATTTTATTGATGGCAATTTGAATTCAAAGAGTTACCGTGACGAGATCCTGAGGCCCATTGTCGTGCCATTCATACGCCGCCATCACCTAATTTTTCAGCATGATAACGCTTGGCCCCATGTCGCAATAATCTGTACACAATTCCTGGAAAGTGAAAATGTCCCAATTCATCCATGGCCTGCATACTCACCAGACAGGTCACCCATTGAGCATGTGTGGGATGCTCTGGATCGATGTGTACGACTGCGTGTTCCAGTTCCCTCCAATATCCAGCAACTTCGCACAGCCATTGAAGAGGAGTGGGACAACATTCCAAAGGCCACAATCAACAGCCTGATCAACTCTGATAAGAAGATGTGTCACGCTTCATGAGGCAAATGGTGGTCCCACCAGATATCGACTGGTTTTCTGATCCACGCCCCTACTTAAATACAAAAAGCTATCTGTGACCAACAGATGCATATCTGTATTCCCAGTCATGTGAAATCCATAGATTAGGACCTAATTAATTTATTTCAATCGACTGATTTCCTTATATGAACTGTAACTCAGTGAAATCTTTTAAATTGTTGCATGTTGGGTTTATATATTTTTGTTCAGTGGATATGTCTTTGGTGTATATAGCACAAATGTGGATTTCCTCCTGTCTTATAATCGAATGGTTTGACTGTTTGGAAGTCATGACAACTCAGAGTGAGCTTCTCTTCTTCTCCTGCTTCGACCTTGCAGCGCGGTAGCGATTGCTGTCCTCGTTATGAAATGATTAACTCTGTGTATATACAAATGACCATATATAATGTTGAAGACTCCTGCCAACTAATATCAATACATATTTAGTTTTATATACATATTTATTATTTTTTTCAACTTATTTTAGTAAATACTTTAACACCTTTTCTTTCTTAAAACTGTATTGTTGGTTAAGGACTTGTAAGTAAGCACTTCACTGTAACCTGTTCTATTCGGCGCATGTGACAAATGAAATGTGATTTGAAACATTGAATTTGGCCTTACTGCTATCAGCCCATAGAAACACATTGAATAACAGCTTCATACATGGTTAAACAGATGTTTTTTTTACTATCTAAAGGAAGTCGTTCTGAAGTGTCTGAGTTTTGCTCCGTTCATCTGTGTTTGTGAGAGACTAACCATTCCACAGAGGGGTCATATTATTGTGTAGCCCAAACTGTTCGGACGCTACAGACAGAAGTTGGCAGATCAGCTGTACCGACTTCAGGATGAGTCATGTGATGATTGTGGGGGTCGTAAAGCAAAAGGGAGAACACCATCATGTTCGTGAGTCTCATGTTTCTTTGTATGTCAAACCGTTCGCATGCTACAGGCGTTTCTGTGAGAAGAACAGTTTTCAGGATTTCACAAACACCATTCTAGCTCTGCCACCTTTCACCTCAGATGCGGAAGGGCAACATCATCAGATGCGGAAGGGCAACATCATCAGATGCGGAAGGGCAACATCATCAGATGCGGAAGGGCAACATCATCAGATGCGGAAGGGAAACATCATCAGATGCGGAAGGGAAACATCATCAGATGCGGAAGGGAAACATCATCAGATGCGGAAGGGCAACATCATCAGATGCGGAAGGGAAACATCAGATGCGGAAGGGAAACATCATCAGATGCGGAAGGGAAACATCATCAGATGCGGAAGGGCAACATCATCAGATGCGGAAGGGCAACATCAGATGCGGAAGGGCAACATCATCAGATGCGGAAGGGCAACATCATCAGATGCGGAAGGGCAACATCATCAGATGCGGAAGGGAAACAACATCAGATGCGGAAGGGCAACAACATCAGATGCGGAAGGGCAACATCATCAGATGCGGAAGGGCAACATCATCAGATGCGGAAGGGCAACATCATCAGATGCGGAAGGGCAACATCATCAGATGCGGAAGGGCAACATCATCAGATGCGGAAGGGCAACATCATCAGATGCGGAAGGGCAACATCATCAGATGCGGAAGGGCAACATCATCAGATGCGGAAGGGCAACATCATCAGATGCGGAAGGGCAACATCATCAGATGCGGAAGGGCAACATCATCAGATGCGGAAGGGCAACATCATCAGATGCGGAAGGGCAACATCGGCGGATGCAGTGGAAAAACATATGTCTAGCTTAAACTGACGGATTTATGGGAATTTTGTATTATGCTAATTTGATTTCCTCAGGCATCGACTCTAGGAGGTTAATAAACACCACAAAGGATTAAAACACATAAGCTCCTCTGACCTCCTCAATGAGCTTGCCGTTGGTCTTCTCTATGGAGTCCATCTTGGCCTGCAGGTCAGAGACAGAGCAGCTCAGGTGTCTGTTCAGCTCCTCGATGTAGTGCTTCTGGTCCAATATGGCGGTCAGCTTAGTATCACTGACAGAAGAGAGAAGGAGAGGTTACAGGAGAAGAGACAAAGTATAACAGAGAGAGAGGAGTGTGGTTTATCTTTGTATCACAGAAAGAAAGAGGAGGTTGTTAAAGGAAAAAACAAAGAGAAGAGTGTGTTTGGTGTGAAGGAGGAAAGATGGACACATAAATCAAATTGTATTTGTCACATGCGCCGAATACAACAGGTGTAGACCTTACAGTGAAATGCTTACTTACAAGTCCTTAACCTACAATGCAGTTTTAAGAAAATACACCAAAAAAAGTATGACATAAGAATAACAAATAATTAAAGAGCAGCAGTAAATAACAATAGCGGGGCTATATACAGGGGGTACTGGTACAGGGTCAATGTCAATGTACGGGGGTACCGGTGTCGAGGTAATATGTACATTTAGGTAGAGTTATTAAAGTGACTATGCATAGATAATAACAGAGAGTTGCAGCAGCGTAGAAGAAGGGGGGGGGGGGGGGGCAATGCAAATAGTTGTTCAGGAGTCTTACGGCTTGGGGGTAGAAGCTATTAGGATCCTTTTGGACCTAGACTTGGCGCTCCGGTACCGCTTGCTGTGCAGTAGCAGAGAGAACAGTCTATGAATAGAGTGGCTGGAGTCTTTGTACTTACTCCTTAGTGGTCTCAGTGGTCATAGGGTCCTTCAGGTACAAGGAGAAGTCTATGACCCCCACCTGGGAGTCCAGGTCCTCTCCTTTGATACAGAGGTTAGCATCAATGACGTTTAGCCCCACCAGCATCCCTCCTATCACTGTCCCCTCCTCCTCCATCATCAACGCTCCTGGATCATAGAACTCACTGTAGGAGGAAGAAGGGAGAGAGAGATTTAATAAGTTAGATACAATAACTACTGTAAACGTGAATAGTACACATGTTTACCGGTGTTAAATGTTCATTACATACTTATTACACTGATTCAGTTCTAGCAACAGAGTCTTAAGCTGTACTCACACCAGGAGGTCCTTATGGTCCAGCAGGGCTTTCAGGTAGTCAGACAACTTCTTCTGCATCAGGGCCAGATGCAACCAGGCCCGAGCCCGACCCAACCCAGTCTTTAGCCCTGGCAGGTCTCTGGCACTGGTGGTAATATCAGTAGAATCAGGACACAGCTTCTGAACCAGCTCCAGAGGACCCCAGATAGACTTATTCTGATTGATGAATGACTTCTTCACTACAGAGAGAGAAGAAAGGTGAATGTTTAGGTAGTGTTCTTTACCTTCTTATGGCTGCAGGGGCAGTATTGAGTAGCTTGGATGAAAGGTGCACAGAGGTGCCCATAGTAAACTACCTGCTCCTCAGTCCCAGTTGCTAATATATGCATATTATTATTCGTATTGGATAGAAAACACTCTGACGTTTCTAAAACTGTTTGAATCATGTATGTGAGTATAACATAACTTATATGGCAGGCAATAACCTGAGAAAAAATCCAAACAGGAAGTGGGAATTCTGAGGTTGGTAGATTTTCAACACATCCCCTATTGAACACAGTGGGATATGGATGAGTTTGCATTTCCTACGGCTTCCACTAGATGTCAACAGTCTGTAGAACCTTGTCTGATGCCTCTACTGTGAAGTGGGGCCGAAGGAGACAGGAAATAGTCAGGTCTACCATGACCTGGCCATGCTCTGACTATGTGCGTTCACATGAGAGGGAGCTCTGTTCCATCGCATATCTGAAGTCAATGTAATTCTCCGATTGGAACGTTACTGAAGATTTATGTTAAAAACATTCTAAAGATTGATTCAATACATCGTTTGACATGTTTCTACTGACTGTTACGGAACTTTTTGACATTTCGTCAGCTTTTAGTGAACGCGCTTTCTGACTTTGGATTTGTTTACCAAACACGCTAACAAAAATAGCTATTTGGACATAAATGATGGACATTACCGAACAAAACTAACATTTCTTGTGGAAGTGGGAGTCCTGGGAGTGCATTCCGACAAAGATCAGCAAAGGTAAGTGAAGATTTATAATGCTTTTTATGAGTTTTGTTGACTGCACAATTTGGCGGGTAACTGTATGGCTTCCTTTTGTGGCTGAACGCTGTTCTCAGATGATTGAATATTGTGCTTTTGCCGTAAATCTTTTTGAAATCTGACACAGCGATTGCATTAAGAACAAGTGTATCTTTAATTCTATGTAAAACATGTATCTTTCATCAAAGTTTATGATGAGTATTTATGTTATTTGACGTGGCTCTCTGCAATTTCTCCGGATATTTTGGAGGCATTTCTGAACATGGCGCCAATGTAAACTGAGGTTTTGGGATATAAATATGAGCTTTATCGAACAAAACATATATGTATTGTGTAACATGAAGTCCTATGAGTGTCATCTGATGAAGATCATCAAAGGTTAGTGATTCATTTTATCTCTATTTCTGCTTTTTGTGACTCCTGTCTTTGGCTGGAAAAATTACTATGTTTTTCTGTGATTTTGCCGTGACCTAACATAATCGTTTGTGGTGCTTTCGCTGTAAAGCCTATTTGAAATCGGACACTTTGGTGGGATTAACAACAAGATTACCTTTAAAATGGTATAAGATACATTTTTGTTTGAGGAATTTTAATTATGAGATTTCTGCTGTTTGAATTTTGCGCCCTGCACTTTCACTGGCTGTTGTCATATCATCCCGTTAACGGGATTGCAGCCATAAGAAGTTTTAAAGGGCGAAAACAACTAAGTCTCCAACTTGGTTGTGCAGGCTTTCACTCCAGCCCCGCAGTAGCACACCTGATTCAGCTAATCAAGACCCTGACAAAAGTCTGAAACACACCTAGTAGCGCTCCAGACTGAGGGTTGTCCGGTCACCCCTGTTCTAGAGCAAGTCTCACCTTTCAGTCCGTGTTTGAGGCACTGCTCCAGAACCACAAAGAACTGCTGCAGAGGAGGGTAGTCAGAGTCCAGGGTTCTGCCCAGACTCAGAGAAGACTGGATCAGGCCCTTAATACTCAGCTTCATCATACTGAACAGGTTGGAGCGCTCCACAGCCATATAGTCCTTCACCGCTACAAATAGAGAGGGAGACAAAGAAAGAGAAATTAAGAGAGAACGACAGGAGAGAAAGAGAGGAAAGGAGGAGTTTCCGGTGCAAAAGTAATTTAAAAAAAGCACATTAAGAAATGACCACGGACAAATATAGACTGTTACAATACAGTCGTCTATATTTATGATGTTGGAACATGCCATTCTGATGTATTGTGTTTACAGCTAATGACGGTTGAGATACAGAAGAGGGAAGTCACTGGTTCAGCACTAAACTACCTACTAAGTTTATATACCTCCACATTGGCGTGCAATACAATAATCTTGTTACGTACCTGGTAGGTATTGGTTAGCGTTGGTGTCATTCTCGGTAGAGTTTTGTTTAGTCGGACACTTCGGAGAGCTCGCGGCAGATCCCGAAGATGTAGCGTTTCTCAAAGCTGCACCGTAGCTGACCCCACTGCTGATCGTCTCGGTTGCCTTCCGTGCCAGCGACAGGATCGGTGTTGACCAGTTGCTCTCGGTCGCCGGTTTGTCTTTTGAAGTCTCATCATCGCTGCTAACGCCAACAGGGTGGCTGTCTGGAAGAACTTCCAAAACTTTGGGGTCCTCTTCTTTGGCGTCGCTTTCCTCAGCAGCTGTGTTTGTTTCACTTACCTCGTCGGCCATTTTTTGAAACACGTGACACAAGGCCTGAGCAGTCGCCTATGATGCTTGCGAAAAGTCCAAAGTAATCAATTTATGATTCTTGGTGTTTTTTTAATTCACTTCGCATTATTTGAAGTGTTTCTTTCCATATTTAAGCGAGGCTAAGTATTTGTATTTTCATTATTATTATTATTATTATATATATATTTTCATTGCAACAATAATACCAATATTACGCATGAATACAGGGACATTCATGTTTATATAATGAAAAAATGTAATAAAAATAAGCTAGGTATTGGGTACAACAGCTAATGTTTACGAGGTTATAGATGTGTAGCCATTTCACAACACTAGATGTCACTATTGATATTGTCCCGTGTCCTTCAGGTGTGTCTCCATTGCGCGTGAAGGCCTATGATGAAACAGCTGAAGTTACAGACCTAGAAGTCCATTTAGATCAGTGGCTTTTGGTTGACATCATGTTATTATTTAAACCAGTTTCAAACATGTTTAGCTGTTTTCCCAGTTATAGATTAAGTCTTGTCCTGACTAAGTAGATATTTCAATAGATAATCTTCATTGAACATGGATTTTAGTCCAGGACCAGGCTTATTAAACTGTGCCTGGTAAACGGACCCTAAATGTCATAATTTGCATGCGTTTTCTATTAATGTAGTCACAGGTCTAATGATAACCTTTCGTAAGTCCTTTATTCACTTTCATTCAAATGATACAGAAAGAGACACAATATAATCATATCAGCAATATAATGTTAAGCAATGCACTTTTTATGTTATTTTTCTAAGTAAAATGCCTAAAGAGTCAACAAATTAGACACATGATCATTTAGCCCACATTAGTTTGTTGTAACTGTATAACCCATGTATGGTTTCAACCACTGTAAGTATTAACCATTATAATAAGGTGTATAGCATATAAACATGTTGTAATAGGGATGTCTACTGTATAGGCGTGGTCGAGGCAGGCTATATAAATCGTGACGCCTCTAGTCTGGCGCTCCTTCCACTCTTCCCCAATAGGCAAAGGCTGTGTTTGAGTGCGCAACGGCTACCCGAGACGCGCCCGGCATCTTGAATAAGAAAGTCGCACTGAGAACCGAAGGAATAGGCAGGAACGTTTCAGGAGAACAAATATTGACTACGTGGACAAGAGAAAGGAAAACGACATACAGTGCTTTTTACAGAATTACAGTTGGTGGTGATTGAAGTTTGAAGACATGAGGATTCTACGAGTTGCGCTCCTGCTCGTCCATGCTTTTGGTTAGTGTCAAATTACACTTGTATATATCAGGTCAGATTATATAGTTCCTTTTCTGTAGCGTTTATACTTTAACATTGAATAGACTGTTGGTGGTAATAGTTTATCCTAGACTTCATTCCTCCTAAATGGTCTATTTCTTATTCATAAGAGACATGTCGTGTAGTTACACTTGTTGACTGTAAAAGAGTGTGAACTTCTCAAGCATGACCTTCTGAGCAAGTCTCCTAAACTTTTAAAAGAAGAGTCAACGATTTTCATAAGGTGTAGGCCTATGCTATTCAAGAACGAAGTGTGGTCATCTTTCTATTTTAAAACATGCTTTATGTAACTGGATATACTTATTTTTAACTCATATTCTTGTACATTAGCTAACTGTCTGTCTATGCAACATTTTGTGTACCATAGCCAAGCAGGATTATAGTCTCCCCTGTACAGAATACTGTACATGCATGATGTTTTTGGGTGCCTCAGTTCTTGGAGCTGAAATTCAACTATCCAGTTTTATAGGCTCACCTGGAGGGGCCATGGGGCCTCATGCAGGGCTCTCAGTCTAGAGACATGTTTCAACTTGCCCACTCAAACCCCTCCATTTTCTTGGCACCTGAATAAATTACTGTGTTGGAAAGAACAGCTTGTGTTTCCAGTGAGCCAAAACTGGTTGAAATGACTTCTTTTCAAGCAGTTTTTGCTCACTGGAAACACAAGCTTTTCTTTCCATTGAAATGATGTATTTTCACCCAGTGTTGCTCCCTGGGTTAACTCCTCACAGTGTCAGTCGGAATCTACATATCTGAACTACAGATATGTGAATGGTGTAGCATCAATAATGGCCAAAGTTTAATCTTGTGATTCCTTGTGTTTTCCAGTGGTGTCGAGGTTGGTGAGTGGAGCTGTGGTGGACAGGTATGAGAATGAGAGGTCGCAGCACACAGCAGTTATAAACCTGTTGGATGTCCTGAGCGACCGAAGGATGGAGGGAGGGATGGAGAAGAGTAAGCACGGAGTGGAGGGTCCAGTGTTGGAGGAGGATGGAAGCGAGGAAGAGGATGAGGAGTACTATGATTACTACCATGAAGATGACGAAGATGCATCAGGGGACTATGGGGTGGAATTACCTCGAGGTATTTAATAACGCGCTGTGATTTATGTTTGTTTATTGCTCTGTTGTAAGTCACCATCCTATTGTTTATATGTTCTGGAATCCTCACTGACACATTTTATTTTTTTTATTTTTTTTATTTTACCGTTATTTTACCAGGTAAGTTGACTGAGAACACGTTCTCATTTGCAGCAACGACCTGGGGAATAGTTACAGGGGAGAGGAGGGGGATGAATGAGCCAATTGTAAACTGGGGGATTATTAGGTGACCGTGATGGTTGAGGGCCAGATTGGGAATTTAGCCAGGACACCGGGGTTAACACCCCTACTCTTACGATAAGTGCCATGGGATCTTTAATGACCTCAGAGAGTCAGGACACCCGTTTAACGTCCCATCCGAAAGACGGCACCCTACACAGAGCAGTGTCCCCAATCACTGCCCTGGGGCATTGGGATCTTTGTTTAGACCAGAGGAAAGAGTGCCTCCTACTGGCCCTCCAACACCACTTCCAGCAGCACCTGGTCTCCCATCCAGGGACTGACCAGGACCAACCCTGCTTAGCTTCAGAAGCAAGCCAGCAGTGGTATGCAGGGTGGTATAGCCATTATAAACATGATTTATGGCACTATCATTCATTTGGCTTAACTGGTAGATTGTCAGTTCCATTTTAACAACTGTTCCTATGCAACCAATAGTTACATTTACTTTATGGACCAGGTAGCCTAGTGGTTAGAGCGTTGGGCCAATAACCCTAATTTGCGGCAGAAGCGCTGTACAACTATGGCTGACCCTGTAAAACAACACATTTCACTGCACCTATCATACTACTATGGCTGACCCTGTAAAACAACACATTTCACTGCACCTATCTGGTGTACAATAAAACCTGTATTCTATGAGATGTGTTGGCTAGGTCCATGGATTCAGTTGATTAACATTTCTTGTCTGTGCTCTTTTCTTTTTTAGTTGCATTGTCGACTAAACCTAAAGACCCATCGGCCATCCTGGAAGCTGAGAGGAGTGAGGGGAAGAGGAGGAGAGGAGGAAAGGGGAGGAAGAAGGGAAAAGGAAAAAAGAGGAACCCTTGTCTGAAGAAGTATAAGAACTTCTGTATCCATGGCAGCTGTCATTACCTGAGGGACATCAAAGCTCCATCATGCATGTAAGAAATACCTCTATCTCTCTTTCTCTCTCAATCTCTCCCTTTCTCTTTCTCTAACTCGCTCTGTCGCTCTATCTCTCTCCAGAATAACAATATGTCTGCTGTACTGTATGTTGCATGAATCACATCTCACCCCTGTCCCTCTCTCTCTCTCTCTCTCTTTCGATCTCCTTGTGCAGATGTCGTCCCAGTTACTCTGGGGAGCGGTGTCACCTATTCACGCTGGCTTCAGAGGGGAGAGACGTGGGAGGATACAGCAGGACCACAGCTCTGGCTGTGGTGGCAGTGGTGTTGTCTTCTCTCTGTCTAACCATCATAGGCCTGCTGCTGGTGCTCAGGTCAGTAGAATCAGAGCAGCTGTATAACACAGGGGATGTATAGAACCAGAGCAGCTGTATAACACAGGGGATGTATAGAAGCAGAGCAGCTGTATAACACAGGGGATGTATAGAACCAGAGCAGCTGTATAACACAGGGGATGTATAGAACCAGAGCAGCTGTATAACACAGGGGATGTATAGAACCAGAGCAGCTGTATAACACAGGGGATGTATAGAACCAGAGCAGCTGTATAATACAGGGGATGTATAGAAGCAGAGCAGCTGTATAACACAGGGGATGTATAGAAGCAGAGCAGCTGTATAACACAGGGGATGTATAGAAGCAGAGCAGCTGTATAACACAGGGGATGTATAGAACCAGAGCAGCTGTATGACACAACACACATTGCATAATGCAGCAGCTGAAGATAGACAAAGTCTGTATTGGCACTGTATTTTGGAAATGGGCCAACAGGAAATTAATAGTAAACAACCGAATTGATTGTAGGGGAAAGGGAGTTGAGGCTATAACAAACATATGACAGTATAGTTCAACATGGTCATAGTTCAACATGGTCAAAGTTCAACATGGTCATAGTTCAACATGGTCATAGTTCAACATGGTCATAGTTCAACATGGTCATAGTTCAACATGGTCATAGTTCAACATGGTCATAATTCAACATGGTCATAGTTCAACATGGTCATGGATCAACATGGTCATGGATCAACATGGTCATGGATCAACATGGTCATAGTTCAACATGGTCATGGATCAACATGGTCATAGTTCAACATGGTCATGGATCAACATGGTCATAGTTCAACATGGTCATAGTTCAACATGGTCATAGTTCAACATGGTCATAGTTCAACATGGTCATAGTTCAACATGGTCATAATTCAACATGGTCATAGTTCAACATGGTCATAGTTCAACATGGTCATGGATCAACATGGTCATAGTTCAACATGGTCATAGTTCAACATGGTCATGGATCAACATGGTCATAGTTCAACATGGTCATAGTTCAACATGGTCATAGTTCAACATGGTCATGGATCAACATGGTCGTAGTTCAACATGGTCGTAGTTCAACATGGTCATAGTTCAACATGGTCATGGATCAACATGGTCATAGTTCAACATGGTCATAGTTCAACATGGTCATAGTTCAACATGGTCATAGTTCAACATGGTCATGGATCAACATGGTCATAGTTCAACATGGTCATAGTTCAACATGGTCATAGTTCAACATGGTCATAGTTCAACATGGTCATGGATCAACATGGTCATAGTTCAACATGGTCAAAGTGTAGCGTTATTGTTCCCACCACAGGTGTTTTTGTTGTTTTTTCAAAACAGTTCCAGGATCCACAGGTCTTAACTATGTTGATGTTTTTCTACAGGTTTCACAAGCGAGGAGCGTACGATGTAGAGAATGAGGAGAAGGTGAAACTGGGGTCAGCACCCAACCACTGAAGAGCTGGAGAGAAGGGTGAGTTACCAAGGAAACCTCCTCTACTTTCAAGTCCTGAACAGAAATGTTATTTCCTCTCCTAAATTGATAGGAGTCAGACAGAAAGTGAAACCTCAACATTACTGTACATTATTACAGTATGAATGTGAAACAGAGGCTGGATTTAGATTGATGAAAGATGAGTTTTGTTTTTGTTTTCACACGATCTGAGTGTTGAAGGAAACTTGATTGCTCATTGTTTCTCCCTCTTTTATTTCAGGACAGGATAGGGAAATTCTACCTCAAAATAGAAAAGAAGAAGTGGAAAAAAAGCCAAGAGTGAACCCAGAGAGACTTGGAAGGTATGGAAGAGAAGGGGGACTGGATGGGCGTGACCTGTACATATAGCCCCATCCCTTCTCACTGATGGACAGATGTGATTGGGTAGCTCAGGATTCTGAGGTAGTCCCTGCCACCTATCAGGAGAGAGCCTGCCTAAAACTGGAACTCTGATTGGCTGGGAGAAAAGACTGAAGTTGTGATGAGCATATGGAAGCTGAGAGGAAAAGGAGGAACGTTTCTGGGCCCGTATCCACAAAGCATCTCAGAGAAGGAGCCTTTAGATCATAATGAATAAGATTATATGGACAGACCTTAGATCAGCACTCCTTCTCTGAGATGCTTTGCGGAAACGTCCCTGGACTCAGTGCTGCTTCTTGTTAAAAAGACTACCAGGAGTCTCAGACTGAAAGGACACCATCTTCTCTTCATCTGCCAGAAACAGAGAGAACCCTGGTCTTTCTTCAACAGGAGTGTTGTTTTTACCAATCAACATTGTATTTTCCTGCACATGTTCGTTCGTTGTCATTTTCTAGTGTACTGTAAAACTTTAATTTATACCATATACTTCTCTTTTAATGTATTTATTAATGTGTTGATGTTGCTGTATTTATGCAGATATTTAACTGCTTCGTCCACCCAAGATGCACTGCCAGTTTGTAAAGATTATCTATAAGGTCATCATTGTGTTTTTATATTTAAATGTTAAAGCATATTTATTGATAAAAATTTAAGATAAAAGTATTTAAAAAATGTACAGTAATTTTGGAGAAATAGACATTCAAAGTAAGTGTCCTCTTGGTCTCATAGGGATACCTGATTGCTGACTTTGATGTATCGGCACTCTGGTTACAGGCTGCTGAGAACACACACCACTGTGCTTGGTTGGTTGATTGATTGACTTATTAATTGATTGATTAAACAGCTCTGTGGTGTATTCCACCAATGGACCACTGACAGGTCTCTCTTTCTGTACCATTATGACGTGGTTGCATTGGTCTTCTGTGTTTGACTCTGTGAAGAAGACATGCAAAACATCCAGACATAGAAGTGAATTTAATAGAACCTACTCTAGAATCCCAAAATATAGGAAATATGTAAAATGAATGTTTAAAATCTAGAATCCAGTTTAGATTTTTCTGTATTACAATCAGGATGTGGAATAGATCCAACGTAAACTCTGGTGCCTTGTCGAGTCCAGCCACTGTAGCGAATGTTGGGACATAAAAACACACACAAGTGGTGAAATTTTTATTGTCTTTGAGAAACAAGTTGGACATTAATCTCCAAAAATGTTATCTCCAATTTCAATGATTTATTTATGTTACCATGCCAGTTAGTTGTGTTGTTTTGTTTTAGCATGATGGGTGTGGTTAGGGATATACTCAGTGATTTACTGTATGGTAATATACACTGAGATCCATGCTAAGATCATGATAAAATGTGAATTCATTTTAAAAACAAATAACCCTCCTCAAGAAAAACATACTGGAAACAACCTGCAGTTTTGAAGTGATTTCTAGTCAAAAAGTGTTCATTTTTTTCTCTGAAAATAAAGTATTTTTTTCTCAGAATTCACAAAGTCATTGTATTTATTATGCTTTGTCTGTGTCACTGAGGCTGCATTTACACAGGCAGCCCAATTCTGATATGTTTTCCATTAATTGGTCCTTTGACCAATCAGATCAGATCTTTCACCAATAATTGGGCAAAAGATCAGAATTGGGCTGCCTGTGTAAACGCAGCCTATAGCTCATATTCATCCATATCAGCTACTATCTATACACTCATGAGTGATTTAAACTCAGAATCATGACGCAAGAACACTGATCTGATGTCAGTTTAGGGTCAGTTGTTTTGGATTGGAAGAAGGTCATCTTACTCAAGATCTGAGGTGTTTAAGATGAAGTGTTTCTTAACCTCAAGCCCTCTTATCTGTTATTATAGATGAATAACATTTCTATACTAATGTCCTAGGCTTCACCTTGATAGTTAAGGTCACCATTTATATAGCTATCTGGTTTACTTCCTGTATGAAATGTGTCAGCGTGGCCTCATATTGTAGTGATACTTAAGAGAGACCGGTCTGGGACGACAACACTACTGTGTCCTTTAGGCCTTTCAGTCACTGGCTGTAATTATAGAAAGGATAATATTTGTCTTCCCCTCCCCTCACCCTCCTTTTCACCCCTCCTCTCCTCCCACCCTTCAGCTACTCCTTTCAACCAGAGCACCTGTATCCTGGCCAAGGGTCACCTTCAAGATGTATAGCCAGTCCTTGCAAGCGTTCTGAAGAGTTCCCACTGTTCTCCTTAAGTAACTTAAGTTTAATTTAAGAACATTTTCTCTTTCCACGAATTGTCTCCACATGGGTTCATGCCAATGACAAAATCACAAGCAGACCTGGCTACCCAGCTGGAAAGCTACCCAGCTACAGTAATCTAGTACATCCACAGTTGTTCTCCCTTTGATCTACAGTAATCCAGTATATCCACAGCTGTTCTCCTTTCGATCTACAGTAATCTAGTATATCCACAGCCGTTCTCCTTTGATCTACAGTAATCTAGTGTATTCTCGGCTGTTCTCTTTTGATCAACAGTAATCTAGTGTATTCTCGGCTGTTCTCCTTTGATCTACAGTAATCTAGTGTATTATCGGCTGTTCTCCTTTGATCTACAGTAATCTAGTGTATTCTCGGCTGTTCTCCTTTGATCTACAGTAATCTAGTGTATTCTCGGCTGTTCTCCTTTGATCTACAGTAATCTAGTGTATTCTCGGCTGTTCTCCTTTGATCTACAGTAATCTAGTGTATTCTCGGCTGTTCTCCTTTGATCTACAGTACTCTAGTGTATTCTCGGCTGTTCTCCTTTGATCTACAGTACTCTAGTGTGTTCTCGGCTGTTCTCCTTTGATCTACAGTAAACAAATGTGTTCTCGGCTGTTCTCCTTTGATCAACAGTAATCTAGTGTATTCTCAGCTGTTCTCCTTTGATCTACAGTAATCTAGTGTATTCTCAGCTGTTCTCCTCTGATCTACAGTAATCTAGTGTGTTCTCGGCTGTTCTCCTTTGATCTACAGTAATCTAGTGTATTCTCGGCTGTTCTCCTTTGATCTACAGTAATCTAGTGTATTATCGGCTGTTCTCCTTTGATCTACAGTAATATAGTGTATTATCGGCTGTTCTCCTTTGATCTACAGTAATCTAGTGTATTCTCGGCTGTTCTCCTTTGATCTACAGTAATCCTGTGTATTCTTGGCTGTTCTCCTTTGATCTACAGTAAACTAGTGTATTCTCGGCTGTTCTCCTTTGATCTACAGTAAACTAGTGTATTCTCGGCTGTTCTCCTTTGATCTACAGTAATCTGAAGCTATAAGACTATGCAGTTATGATGACAGGACCCCATCAGGTGCTCTGACTGATCATCAATCAGACGATACATTACTAAGTGGCTGGTTACAGTGGGTGGGTGGGGGAGGGACATGAACCTGCTGCACTCTAGCCAGGAACAGGAACAGGAAGCCTTTGGGGGAGCAGATGAAGTTGGGACACCTGATCTGAGAGTACACCGCATCATTCCACTACACCACCACAGCATTAGTCACACAGCCAACAGATGGCATGCTCAGAGACGCTGCCTACTAATGTAACATATGAGTAACTCTACTACACACACACGCTCACACACACACGCACACACACACACACACACACACACACACACACACACACACACACACACACACACACACACACACACACACACACACACACACACACACACACACACACACACACACACACACACACACACACACACACACACACACACACACACACACACACACACACACACACACACACACAACTATACTATAACACTTAATCCTTCCACCACTGAGCACGCCTGAATACCAACACCCCACAGAGGTGATGTAGAGCTCACAGCAGCCCCGTACAGTAAATACCCTGTGGCTAAACAACAATGCTGTGGTGCTGTGTAACATAACATTGCCTGGCTTAATGGTCTGGTTTAGTCTATGGACTCATAGCCAGACTCAACCAACTGTTACTCAGACAGTGAAATCACCTCCTGTCCGGATGCTGATGCTGCTGCTGGTAGTGTGTGTATGTGTGTGTGTGTTAGTTTTACAAGACTGTATGTCTGTGCGTGCGTGTGTGTGTGTGTGTGTGTGTGTGGGCGACCTGCTTCCCCCAGCCATGGGCCTGGCTATTTGATGTGGGGTCTTTGTTGGTTTAGGGACCCCCTCTGGAATGCAGTGAGGGTGAGAGGGTCTTAGAGATGAGAGGGGTGGTGGTAAATGGTTAAATGGGTTCCCTAACAGTCAATTGTTGCTGGATCTGAAATTGCTGACTCAAAAGTAAAATAAAAACAGTCTTGTCTCAGTGAAGTTAATTGTTAGTACACTTTACACAGTAAAAGGTCTAAAGATTCCCATTGTCTTTCTTCTGATTCTTTTGGCAGAGATATTGGTGACAGGGAGGGAGAACTGGTTGAAGCCAGAAATTCAGCTGCAACATGCAGGGCGTGTCTCAAGAGTGTTCTGCTTAAACCATATGTTGAGCAATAGGGAGAGTGCTGTGCCTCGTTTGGAATCGATGCAGACTTGGAAACTGGAACAACCACTTCTAAGAAGGACGCAGTGCCATATAGCTGAGGCTGTAACATCTGCTATCGTTCTGAAACTGTAAATGGCTTTGACAGATTTTTGTCAAACTATTGCTGAGTTGTACAGTGATTATTCAGTGTGTGTGTGTGTGTGTGTGTGTGTGTGTGTGTGTGTGTGTGTGTGTGTGTGTGTGTGTGTGTGTGTGTGTGTGTGTGTGCGTTATCATGTACAGTAGTGGAGCCTCCCATAAGCCTGTCCTCACAGAAATAGTTGAGTGTAGTCATGGTCACATAGTTAGCTGCTATTCCAGGGACTGACAGACAGGCAGGCAGGACAGACACACGCTCCCAGAGAGAGAGACAGAACATAGATAGAATCTTCTACAGCTTCTCTATGTCTCAGAACACTGACGAGTGAACGTCATGACGTAATGCATGGGTTGTCTAGTCCTGAACTAGTCATGTTTATCCACCTCCAGTTGAACCAGGTACCTTAGTATGGTGACACACAAACAGGCTCCAGCACCTGATGTTCCCACAACGTTCCTTGTTTACGAGGGTTCTGAGACGGTTTCTCTCAGATAAATTCCAGGAGAATCTAGCCACATTTACAGGTGACAATCCTGTATCCTAACAATGCCTCTCTGTCGTGCCAACGTGATTATCCCATGCTTCTCTGTGTACCATTAGAAGCGACGGATGAATTTCAATGCTCAGGGATTTTTCTCTCTACTGAAAGAAGAGTAAACTGACAAGGTGTATGATAGGGTGGACAATGTGGTAGACATTCCAATCCTCCCAGTCCTATGTCATCTTGGTCAGTCGTAACCACAGTCACAGTCCTGTTGATATTACTACGTTACCAAACAAGCAAGTGTGGTTGATTAATCGGGTTCAGGAAATTCTTGTGTGTGTGTGTGTTTCAAGCTGGGTAGAATAGCGATTAAGAGCACAGGATACAATGCAATAATAATAATATAGATAATAATAATAATAATATAGATAATAATAGAAAATATAATACAACATTTAAGTTAGAATAAAACCACACAAGAACTACGATGAGAGTTAAAGAAACATGAGAATACAAATATATACAGGTCAGTACCTTATTCAATGTGCAGGGGTACTGGAGTGGTTGTATATATACAGGTCAGTACCTTATTCAATGTCCAGGGGTACTGGAGTGGTTGTATATATAGGTCAGTATCTTATTCAATGTCCAGGAGTACTGGAGTGGTTGTATATACAGGTCAGTACCTTATTCAATGTCCACGGGTACTGGAGTGGTTGTATATACAGGTCAGTATCTTATTCAATATCCAGGGGTACTGGAGTGGTTATATATACAGGTCAGTACCTTATTCAATGTCCAGGGGTACTGGAGTGGTTGTATATACAGGTCAGTACCTTATTCAATGTGCAGGGGTACTGGAGTGGTTGAGGTGGGTTTATACATAAAAAGTGACTGGTAGCAGGATATAGAGGTAAACAGGGCTGAAAAGTGACTAGTAGCAGGATATACAGGTAAACAGGGCTGAAAAGTGACTGGTAGCAGGATATACAGGTAACAGGGCTGAAAAGTGACTGGTAGCAGGATATACAGGTAAACAGGGCTGAAAGTGACTGGTAGCAGGATATACAGGTAACAGGGCTGAAAAGTGACTGGTAGCAGGATATACAGGTAAACAGGGCTGAAAGTGACTGGTAGCAGGATATACAGGTAACAGGGCTGAAAAGTGACTGGTAGCAGGATATACAGGTAAACAGGGCTGAAAGTGACTGGTAGCAGGATATACAGGTAAACAGGGTTGAAAAGTGACTGGTAGCAGGAATAGATACAGTGCCTTCAGAAAGTATTCACAGCCTTGACACAACGTCAGGGAAGCTCGTTCACTAAAACCTGACGAAATGTCAAAAATTTCCATAACAGTCCGTAGAAACATGTCAAACTGTCACGTTCCTGACCTTATTTCCTTTGTTCAGTCTTGTTTAGTTGGTCAGGACGTGAGCTGGGTGGGCATTCTATGTTATGTGTTTCTATGTTGGGTTTATTGTCTAGCCTGATATGGTTCTCAATTAGAGGCAGGTGTTTTACATTGTCTCTGATTGGGAACCATATTTAGGTAGGCTATTCTCACTGTTTGTTTGTGGGTGATTGTTCCTGTTCATTGCGTTCTTCGTTGTCTCTATGTTCACATGTTCAGGTCTGTAGCGTCGTTAGTTTCATTTTCTGTTTATTGTTTTGTTCGTGTTGTTAAGTATTCCAATAAATATGGAAACGTACCACGCTGCAATTTGGTCCTCCTCTCTTCCACCTAACGACGAGCGTTACAGTTGTGTTACAGCCTGAATTCAAAATGGATTGAATGGAGATGTTGCATTACTGATGTACACACAATACCCCAAAGTAGAATGATTTTACACATGTTTAGAAATTCATAAAAAATGTAACGCTGAAATGTACTGAGTCATTAAGTATTCAAACCTTTTGTTATGGAAAGCCTAAATACGTTCAGGAGTAAGTCACATAAGTTGAGTGGACTCACTCTGTGCGCAATAATGGTGTTTAACAGGATTTTTAAACGACTACCCCATCTCTGTATCACACATACAATTATTTGTAAGGTCCCTCAGTCGAGCAGTGAATTTTAAGCTCAGTTTCAACCAAAAAGACCAGGGAGGTTTTCCAATGCCTCGAAAAGAAGGCCATCTATTGGTAGATGGGTATTAAAAAAACCAGACATTGAATATCCCTTTGAGCATGTTGAAGTTGTTAATTACACTTTGGATGGTGCGTCAATACACCCAGTCATTACAAAGATACAGGCGCTCTTTCCTAACTTAGTTGACAGAGAGGAAGGAAACCGCTCAGGAATTTTGCCATGAGGCCAATGATGATTAAAACAGTTACAGAGTTTAATGGCTGTGATAGGCGATAGCTGAGGATGGATCAACAACATTGTAGTTACTCCACAATACTACATCAATTACAGAATGAAAAGAACAAAGTCTGTAGAGAATAAAAATGTTCCAAAACATGCATCATGTTTGCAATAAGGCACTGAAGTAATACTGCAAAAAGTTTTTGTCCTGAGTACAAATCATTATGTTTGGGGAAAATCCAACACAACACATCACTGAGTACCACTCTTCGTATTTTCAAGCATGGTGGTGGCCTCATCATGTTATGGGTATGCTTGTCATCGTCAAGGAATAGGAAGTTGTTTTTATTTATAAAAATAAATGGAATAGAGCTAAGCACAGGCAAAATCCTAGACGAAAACTTGGTTCAGTCTGCTTTCCAACAGACACTGGGAGACAAGTTCCCCTTTCAGCAGGACAATAACTTAAACACAAAGCCAAATATACGGGGGTGGAGACAAGGACAGGTGAAACAGATTAGGGCGTGACTTTAACACCCATGGGAATGGAGGGGGTTTGAGTGGGGATGGCCAGCTCGGACGCCAGGGTAACATCCATGAGACTCACATCGGCCCCCGAGTCGATGAGTACCTGGAGAGACTTGGACTGGTCGCCCCACCACAGGATGGCACGGAGAAGGGGGGCGAGCAAGGGGAGACGAAAAATGATCTTTAAGGCCCACCAGAGTACTCACTCCAACGAATGAGCTAGGTCTCTTGAAGGGACAGGTTGACACATAATGACCGGTAGTACCTCAGTACAGACAACTCTTTTTAGCCCTGCCGAGCTGCATCGGCTTGGGAAAAAATAAATAAATAAATAATTGGAATATTTTAAGGCCATGTAGCAAGCAATAATGCTGCCAAACAATAATGCTGCCAAACAATAATGCTGCCAAACAATAATGCTTCCAAACAATAATGCTGCCAAACAATAATGCTGCCAAACAATAATAATTCCAAACAATAATGCTGCCAAACAATAATGCTTCCAAGCAATAATGCTTCCAAACAATAATGCTGCCAAACAATAATGCTGCCAAACAATAATGCTGCCAAACAATAATAATTCCAAACAATAATGCTGCCAAACAATAATGCTTCCAAGCAATAATGCTTCCAAACAATAATGCTGCCAAACAATAATGCTGCCAAACAATAATAATTCCAAACAATAATGCTGCCAAACAATAATGCTTCCAAACAATAATGCTGCCAAACAATAATGCTGCCAAACAATAATAATTCCAAACAATAATGCTGCCAAACAATAATGCTTCCAAACAATAATGCTGCCAAACAATAATGCTGCCAAACAATAATAATTCCAAACAATAATGCTGCCAAACAATAATGCTTCCAAACAATAATGCAGACACTAGGGATGGGGGTGTGGCCAGGCACTAGGGATGGGGGTGTGGCCAGGCACTAGGGATGGGGGTGTGGCCAGGCACTAGGGATGAGGGCGTGAGCATGCGGGTCTGGGCAGAGGAGTTGTAGTCACTGTTTGTGTGCGTCTGTAAGTTGTTGTTTGTATGTGTATGTTAGTATTTGGTGTGGGGAAAAATGTAAACAAAAATATTTGAAAACTAAAAAGGTAACAAACACGTTTTCCATGTGTTGGAAGCCATTCCATTTACTTCCATCCTTTGTTATGAGTCATCCTTCCCTCAGCTTCCTCCTGTGATATACTGGTGGTTTATTTTCCTTCATTTTATTTTTTAAACGTTCAAATTTGATTCCACTTTGACATTATTTTGTGTAGATCGATGACAAAAAAACGACAATTAAATACATTTGAATCCCACTTTGTAAGCCAAGCGGTGTAAATACTTTCTGAAGGCACTTTAAATACTTATGGTAATATACTAATGGTAATATATACATGTAAACAGGAGTAATAGTGACCAGTAACAGGATACATATATACTAATGGTAATATATACATGTAAACAGGAGTAATAGTGACCAGTAGCAGGATAAATAGATACTAATGGTAATATATACATGTAAACAGGAGTAATAGTGACCAGTAACAGGATACATAGATACTAATGGTAATATATACATATAAACAGGAGTAATAGTGACCAGTAACAGGATAAATAGATACTAATGGTAATATATACATGTAAACAGGAGTAATATTGACCAGTAACAGGATAAATAGATACTAATGGTAATATATACATGTAAACAGGAGTAATATTGACCAGTAACAGGATAAATAGATACTAATGGTAATATATACATGTAAACAGGAGTAATAGTGACCAGTAACAGGATACATAGATACTAATGGTAATATATACATGTAAACAGGAGTAATAGTGACCAGTAACAGGATACATAGATACTAATGGTAATATATACATGTAAACAGGAGTAATAGTGACCAGTAGCAGGATAAATAGATACTAATGGTAATATATACATGTAAACAGGAGTAATAGTGGCCAGTAACAGGATAAATAGATAGATACTAATGGTAATCAATAATCAATGAACAGCAGCATAATGGAATAATACATCTAATCAATAATCATTTTAGCAGCAGCTTAGGTTGTATCTGAGTAGGTAGAGACCTGTGGATGGGCACAGAGTCAGTGTGGATAGTCTGTGGGAGATGGAGAACAGTAGATGATGGCCAGGGGATAGAAGCTGTTTAGGAGTATGTTTGTCTGAGCCTGGAGAACAGTCCATGTCTTGGGTGGCTTGAGTCTTTGGCCATTTTTATTAGAGTGTGTGAGTTGTTCAGGCAATGCTTGGAGTATGTGTGTCAAGGAGTTGTTGTGAAAGGTGCTTCCTGTCTCAGCAGCCGAGCAACAATGGGTTGTTTCCACAGCGATATGGAAGTGCGCACACCGACACCTGGAAAAGTAATCATTCTCTTACTGGATTCGATCAACAGGAACACATTAAGACTTACCTGGATTCAGTGATTAGGGATATGTGTGTGTGTGTGCGTACGTGCGTGCGTGAGTGTGTGCGTGTGTGCATGTGTGAGAGAGTGCCTGTGTATGTGTGCACGTGTCTGTTTGTGTATGCATGTGTGGGTGTGTGTGTGTGTGTGTGTGTGTGTGTGTGTGTGTGTGCATATGTCCATGTGCTTGTGTTGGCATCGCGTGCCCCAGCTGCTGTGCTCTTGAGGTAAGTGCCAGTCTCTCTGTGCCACTCAGAGTCTGATGGATGAGGTGGTGACACAGCCATTGTGAGTTGACAGTAAGAAGCTTTGAAAGTCACTGTGCTATACACAACCACTACCACTTCAGTACACTCCATATACACTGAGTATACAACACATTAAGTATACTATATATACTACCACTATCGCTACAGTACACTATATAGACTACCACTATCACTACAGTACAGTAGATAACCTACCAATATCACTACAGTATACTATATATACTACCACTATCACTACAGTACACTATATATACTACCTCTGTGACTACAGCATACTTTATATACTACCACTACAATATACTTTATTTACTACCACTATCACAACAGTATACTATATTTACTATCACTACAGTACAGTAGATAACCTACCATGACAACTACAGTATACTATATATACCACCAACATCAATAAAGTACACTATATATAATACCATTATAACTACAGCAAACTATATATACTACCACAATCACTACAGTACACTATATATACTACCACTACAGTATACTATATATATTACCAATATCACTACAGTATACCAAATATACTACCTCTATCACTACAGTATACTATATATACTACCAATATCACTACAGTACACTATATATACTACCTCTGTGACTACAGCATACTTTATATACTACCACTACAATATACTTTATTTACTACCACTATCACAACAGTATACTATATTTACTAATACTAAAGTACACTATATATACTACCAATATCACTACAGAATACTATATTTACTACCACTACCACTACGATACACTATATATACTACCACTATCACCACAGTATACTATATACTACCACTACAGTCTACTATATATACTACCACTATCACTACAGTATACTATATACTACCACTACAGTATACTATATATACTACGACTACCACTACAATATAATATATATACTACCACTATCACTTCAGTATACTATTTATACAACCACCATCACTACAGTATACTATATATACTACCACTATCACTACAGTGTACTATATATACTACCACTATACTACAGTACACTATATATACTACCACCACCACAGTATGCTATACATCCTACCACTATCACTACAGCATACTATATATACTACCATTATCACTCTAATATACTATATATACTACCACTACAGTATACTATATATACTACCATTACAGTATAATATATATACTACTACTATCACTACAGTATAATATATACTATCACTACAGTATGCTATACATACTACCACTATCACATACAGTATACTATATACACTACTAGTACAGTATAATATATATACTACCACTATCATTACAGTATACTATATATATGTACTACCACTACAATATATTATATATACTACCAATATCACTACAGTATACTATATATACTACCACTATCACTACAGTATTCTATATATAGTACCACTATAATACACTATACTATATTTACTACCACTATCACTACAGTGCAAAATGTATATACTACCAATATCACAACAGTTCACTATATATGCTAACACTAACGTACACTATATATACTACCACTATCACTACAGTACACTTTATATACTGAACACTATCACTACAGTATACTATATATACAACCACTACAGAATACTATATGTACTACTACTACTATCACTACAGTACAATATATATACTACCACTAGCACTACGGTATACAATATAAAGTACCACTACCACTACAGTGTACTATATATACTACCACTACCACTACAGTATGCTATATATACTACCACTACAGTATACTATATATACTACCACTACCACTACAGTAAACTATATAAACTACCACTATCACTACAGTATACTATATATACTACCACTATCTCCACAGTATGCTATATATACTACCACTACAATATACTATATATACTACCACTACCACTACAGTAAACTATATAAACTACCACTATCACTACAGTATACTATATATACTACCACTATCTCCACAGTATGCTATATATACTACCACTACAATATACTATATATACTACCACTACCACTACAGTAAACTATATAAACTACCACTATCACTACAGTATACTATATATACTACCACTATCTCCACAGTATGCTATATATACTACCACTACAATATACTATATATACTACCACTACCACTACAGTAAACTATATAAACTACCACTATCACTACAGTATACTATATACTTCTACTTCCGGCGCCGAAAAGAGATGGCCGCCTCGCTTCGCGTTCCTTGGAAAATATGCAGTATTTTGTTTTTTTATGTGTTATTTCTTACATCGGTACCCCAGGTAATCTTAGGTTTCATTACATACAGTCGGGAGGAACTACTGAATATACGATTAACGTCAACTCATCATCGTTCCTACCAGGAATATGACTTTCCCGAAACGGATCCAGTGTTTTGCCTTCCACCCAATACAATGGATCTGATCCCAGCCGGCGACCCTGTGCGACGCCGAAAAAGGGGCAAACGAGGCGGTCTCGTGGTCAGGCTTCGGAGACGGGCACATCGCGCTCCACTCCCTAGCATACTACTCGCCAATGTCCAGTCTCTTGACAATAAGGTTGATGAAATCCGAGCACGGGTAGCATTCCAGAGAGACATCAGGGATTGCAACGTGCTCTGCTTCACGGAAACATGGCTAACTCAAGGGACGCTAACGGAGTCGGTGCAGCCAGCTGGTTTCTTCATGCATCGCGCCGACAGAAACAAACATCTTTCTGGTAAGAAGAGGGGCGGGGGGGTATGCCTTATGATTAACGAGAAGTGGTGTGATCATCATAACAACACACAGGAACTCAAGTCATTCTGTTCACCTGATCTAGAACTCCTCACAATCAAATGTCGACCGCATTATCTACCAAGGGAATTCTCTTCAATCATAATCACAGCCGTATATATTCCCCCCCAAGCAGACACATCGATGGCCCTGAACGAACTTTATCTGACTCTTTGTAAACTGGAAACCACACACCCTGAGGCTGCATTCATCGTAGCTGGGGATTTTAACAAGGCTAATCTAAAAACAAAACTCCCTAAATTCTATCAGCATATCGATTGTGCTACCAGGGCTGGGAAAACCCTAGATCATTGTTATACTAATTTCCGCGACGCATATAAGGCCCTCCCTCCCCCGCCCCCCTTTCGGAAAAGCTGACCACGACTCCATTTTGTTGATTCCAGCCTACAAACAGAAACTCAAACAACAAGCTCCCGCGCTCAGGTCTGTTCAACGCTGGTCCGACCAATCTGAATCCACGCTTCAAGACTGCTTCGATCACGCGGATTGGAATATGTTCCGCATCGCGTCCAACAACAATATTGACGAATATGCTGATTCGGTGAGCGAGTTCATTAGGAAGTGCATTGACGATGTCGTACCCACAGCAACGATTAAAACATTCCCAAACCAGAAACCGTGGATTGACGGCAGCATTCGCGTGAAACTGAAAGCGCGAACCACTGCTTTTAACCAGGGCAAGGTGACCGGAAGCATGACCGAATACAAACAGTGTAGCTATTCTCTCCGCAAGGCAATCAAACAGGCTAAGTCCCAGTACAGAGACAAAATCGAGTCGCAATTCAACAGCTCAGACACAAGAGGTATGTGGCAGGGTCTACAGTCAATCACGGATTACAAAAAGAAAACCAGCCCCGTCGCGGACCAGGATGTCTTGCTCCCAGACAGGCTAAACAACTTTTTTGCCCGCTTTGAGGACAATACAGTGCCACTGACACGGCCCCCTACCAAAACCTGCGGGCTCTCCTTCACTGCAGCCGAGGTGAGTAAAACATTTAAACGTGTTAACCCTCGCAAGGCTGCAGGCCCAGACGGCATTCCCAGCCGCGTCCTCAGAGCATGCGCAGACCAGCTGGCTGGTGTGTTTACGGACATATTCAATCAATCCTTATCCCAGTCTGCTGTTCCCACATGCTTCAAGAGGGCCACCATTGTTCCTGTTCCCAAGAAAGCTAAGGTAACTGAGCTAAACGACTACCGCCCCGTAGCACTCACTTCCGTCATCATGAAGTGCTTTGAGAGACTAGTCAAGGACCATATCACCTCCACCCTACCGGACACCCTAGACCCACTCCAATTTGCTTACCGACCCAATAGGTCCACAGACGACGCAATCGCAACCACACTGCACACTGCCCTAACCCATCTGGACAAGAGGAATACCCATGTGAGAATGCTGTTCATCGATTACAGCTCAGCATTTAACACCATAGTACCCTCCAAACTCGTCATCAAGCTCGAGACCCTGGGTCTCGACCCCGCCCTGTGCAACTGGGTCCTGGACTTCCTGACGGGCCGCCCCCAGGTGGTGAGGGTAGGTAACAACATCTCCACCCCGCTGATCCTCAACACTGGGGCCCCACAAGGGTGCGTTCTGAGCCCTCTCCTGTACTCCCTGTTCACCCACGACTGCGTGGCCATGCACGCCTCCAACTCAATCATCAAGTTTGCGGATGACACTACAGTGGTAGGCTTGATTACCAACAACGACGAGACGGCCTACAGGGAGGAGGTGAGGGCCCTCGGAGTGTGGTGTCAGGAAAATAACCTCACACTCAACGTCAACAAAACAAAGGAGATGATTGTGGACTTCAGGAAACAGCAGAGGGAGCACCCCCCTATCCACATCGACGGGTCAGTAGTGGAGAAGGTGGAAAGTTTTAAGTTCCTCGGTGTACACATCACGGACAAACTGAATTGGTCCACCCACACAGACAGCGTTGTGAAGAAGGCGCAGCAGCGCCTCTTCAACCTCAGGAGGCTGAAGAAATTCGGCTTGTCACCAAAAGCACTCACAAACTTCTACAGATGCACAATCGAGAGCATCCTGTCGGGCTGTATCACCGCCTGGTACGGCAACTGCTCCGCCCACAACCGTAAGGCTCTCCAGAGGGTAGTGAGGTCTGCAGAACGCATCACCAGGGGCAAACTACCTGCCCTCCAGGACACCTACACCACCCGATGTCACAGGAAGGCCATAAAGATCATCAAGGACAACAACCACCCAAGCCACTGCCTGTTCACCCCGCTATCATCCAGAAGGCGAGGTCAGTACAGGTGCATCAAAGCAGGGACCGAGAGACTGAAAAACAGCTTCTATCTCAAGGCCATCAGACTGTTAAACAGCCACCACTAACATTTAGCGGCCGCTGCCAACATACTGACTCAACTCCAGCCACTTTAAAAATGGGAATTGATGGAAATTATGTAAATATGTACCACTAGCCACTTTAAACAATGCCACTTAATATAATGTTTACATACCCTACATTACCCATCTCATATGTATATACTGTACTCTATATCATCTACTGCATCTTGCCATCTTTATGTAATACATGTACCACTAGCCACTTTAAACTATGCCACTTTATGTTTACATACCCTACAGTACTCATCTCATATGTATATACCGTACTCTATACCATCTACTGCATCTGCCATGCCGTTCTGTACCACCACTCATTCATATATCTTTATGTACATATTCTTTATCCCTTTACACTTGTGTGTGTGTGTAAGGTAGTAGTTGTGGAATTGTTAGGTTAGATTACTTGTTGGTTATTACTGCATTGTCGGAACTAGAAGCACAAGCATTTCGCTACACTCGCATTAACATCTGCTAACCATGTGTATGTGACTAATAAAATTTGATTTGATTTGATTTGATTTGATACTACCACTATCACCACTTACAAATCAAATCAAATTGCATTTGTCACATACTTTGTAAAAACCAGGTGTAGACTAACAGTGAAATGCTTACTTAGGGGTTCTTTTCCAACGCAGAGTTAAAGATAAAGATCAATATTTTTTTAAATATAAATAGTGACACGAGGAATAAATACACAGTGAATAAGGAATAACAAATAACAAGTAAAACTAACATGGCTATATACAGGGAGTACCAGTACAGAGTCGATGTGCAGGGGTATGAGGTAATTGAGGTACAGTTGAAGTCGGAAGTTTACATACACCTTAGCCAAATACATTTAAACTCAGTTTTTCACAATTCCTGACATTTAATCCTCGTAAAAATTCCCTGTTTTAGGTCAATTAAGATCACCACTTTATTTTAAGAATGTGAAATGTCAGAATAATAGTTGAGAGAATGATTTATTTCAGCTTTTATTTCTTTCATCACATTCCCAGCAGGCAAGAAGTTTACATACATTCAATTAGCATTTGGTAGCATTGCCTTTAAATTGTTTCACTTTGGTAAAACGTTTCAGGTAGCCTTCCACAAGCTTCCCACAATAAGTTGGGTGAATTTTGACCCATTCCTCCTGACAGAGCTGGTGTAACTGTGTCAGGTTCATAGGCCTCCTTGCTAGCACACGCTTTTTCAATTCTGCCCACAAATTTTCTATAGGATTGAGTTCAGGGCTTTGTGATGGCCACGCCAATATCTTGACTTTGCTGTCCTAAAGTCATTTTGCCACAACTTTGGAAGTATGCTTGGGGTCATTGTCCATTTGGAAGACCCATTTGCGACCAAGCTTTAATTTCCTGACTGATGTTTTGAGATGTTGCTTCAATATATCTGCTAAATTTTCCTTTCCTCATGATGCCATCTATACTCACAGACATAATTCAAACAGTTTAAGAAACTTCAGAGTGTTTTCTATCCAATACTAATAATAATATGCATATATTAGCAACTATGACTGAGGAGCAGGCCGTTTACTCTGGGCACCTCTGTGCACCTTTCATCCAAGCTACTCAATACTGCCCCTGCAGCCATAAGAAGTTAAAGAAAAAATAAGCAAACATGTTTGGTGTTTGCCAAAAGGTATGTGGGAGACTCCCCAAACATATGGAAGAAGGTACTCTGGTCAGATGAGACTAAAATTGATATTTTTGACCATCAAGGAAAACGCTATGTCTGGCGCAAACCCAACACTTCGCATCACCCCGAGAACACCATCCCCACAGTGAAGCATGGTGGTGGCAGCATCATGCTGTGAGGATGTTTTTCATCGACAGGGACTGGGAAACTGTTCAGAATTGAAGGAATGATGGATGGCGCTAAATACAGGGAAATTCTTGAGGGATACCTTTTTCAGTCTTCCAGAGATTTGAGACTGGGACGGAGGTTCACCTTCCAGCAGGAAAATGACCCTAAGCATACTAGCATACTGCTAAAGCAACACTCGCGTGGTTTAAGGAAAAACATTTAAATGACTTGGAATGGCCTAGTCAAAACACAGACCTCAATCCAATTGAGAATCTGTGGTATGACTTAAAGATTGGTGTACACCAGTGGAACCCATCCAACTTGAAGGAGCTAGAGCAGTGTTGCCTTGAAGAATGGGGAAAAATCCCAGTGGCTAGATATGCCAAGCTTATAGAGACATACCCCAAGAGACTTGCAGCTGTAATTGCTGCAAAAGGGGACCCCTTTCTATTTGCACTGACTTTCTTGCACCAGCTATATGCACACTAATCGGATTCTACCCACACACTCACACACACTCTTTTACAACTAACCTTGTGGGCACACAAATTTCAACCCACGCACGCACGCACGCACGCACGCACGCACGCACGCACGCACGCACGCACGCACACACACACACACACACACACACACACACACACACACACACACACACACACACACACACACACACACACACACACACACACACACACACACACACACACACACACACACACACACACAAAATCCTATTATCTCTAACCTGTCACCCTAAACCTAACCTTAACTCTAACCCTAACCCTAAACCTGACCTTAACTCCTAACCCTAACCCTAAACCTGACCTTAACTCCTAACCCTAACCATAAAACTAACCTTAACCCTAAACTAACCCTAGCTCCTAACCCTAAACTAACCCTAGTTCCTAACCCTAAACTAACCCTAGCTCCTAACCCTAAACCTAATTCTAACCTTAACCCTAAACCCTCTAGAAATAGCATTTGACCTTGTGTGGACTAACAAAATGTCCCTAGTTGGTCAAATTTGGGCTTGTTTACTTGTTTTGAGGGGATTTCCGGTTAAACACACACACAGAGGGTAGAGTACAGTGTGTGGGTAGTGTGGGCAGAGTCCAGTGTGTGGGTAGTGTGGGTAGAGTCCAGTGTGTGGGTCGAGTCCAGTGTGTGTAGACCAGTGTGTGGGTAGTGTGGGCAGAGTCCAGTGTGTGGGTAGTGTGGGTAGAGTCCAGTGTGTGGGTGGAGTCCAGTGTGTGTAGACCAGTGTGTGGGTAGTGTGGGCAGAGTCCAGCGTGTGGGTAGTGTGTGTAGAGTCCAGTGTGTAGGTAGTGTGGGTAGAGTCCAGTGCGTAGGTAGTGTGGGTAGAGTCCAGTGTATGGGTAGACTAGTGTGTGGGTAGAGTCCGGTGTGTGGGTAGAGTTCAGTGTGTGGGTAGTGTGGGCAGAGTCCAGTGTGTGGGTTGATAGTGTGTGGGTAGTGTCTGTAGAGTCCAGTGTGTGTGTAGAGTCCAGTGTGTAGGTAGTGTGGGTAGAGTCCAGTGTGTGGGTAGTGCTGGTAGAGTCCAGTGTGTAGGTAGTGTGGGTAGAGTCCAGTGTGTGGGTAGAGTCCAGTGTGTAGGTAGTGTGGTTAGAGTCCAGTGTGTGGGTAGAGTCCAGTGTGTGGGTAGAGTCCAGTGTGTGGGTAATGTGGTTAGAGTCCCGTGTGTGGGTAGAGTTCAGTGTGTGGGTAATGTGGGTAGAGTCCAGTGTGTAGATAGTGTGGGTAGAGTCCAGTGTGTGGGTAGAGTCCAGTGTGTAGGTAGTGTGGGTAGAGTCCAGTGTGTGGGTAGTGTGGGTAGAGTCCAGTGTATGGGTAGACTAGTGTGTGGGTAGAGTCCGGTGTGTGGGTAGAGTTCAGTGTGTGGGTAGTGTGGGCAGAGTCCAGTGTGTGGGTAGACTAGTGTGTGGGTAGTGTCGGTAGAGTCCAGTGTGTGGGTAGAGTCCAGTGTGTGGGTAGTGTCGGTAGAGTCCAGTGTGTGTGTAGAGTCCAGTGTGTAGGTAGTGTGGGTAGAGTCCAGTGTGTGGGTAGACTAGTGTGTGGGTAGAGTCCAGTGTTTGGGTAGAGTCCAGTGTGTAGGTAGAGTGGGTAGAGTCCAGTGTGTAGGTAGACTAGTGTGTGGGTAGAGTCCAGTGTGTGGGTAGTGTGGGTAGAGTCCAGTGTGTGGGTAGAGTGGGTAGAGTCCAGTTTGTGGGTAGTGTGGGTAGAGTCCAGTGTGTGGGTAGACTAGTGTGTGGGTAGAGTCCAGTGTTTGGGTAGAGTCCAGTGTGTGGGTAGAGTGGGTAGAGTCCAGTGTGTGGGTAGTGTGGGTAGAGTCCAGTTTGTGGGTAGTGTGGGTAGAGTCCAGTGTGTAGGTAGTGTGGGTAGAGTCCAGTGTGTGGGTACTGTGGGTAGAGTCCAGTGTATAGGTAGTGTGGGTAGAGTCCAGTTTGTAGGTAGTGTGGGTAGTCCAGTGTGTGGGTAATGTGGGTAGAGTCCAGTGTGTGGGTAGTGTGGGTAGAGTCCACTGTTTGTGTAGAGTCCAGTCTGTGAGTAGTGTGGGTAGAGTCCAGTGTGTGGGTAGTGTGGGTAGAGTCCAGTGTGTGGGTAATGTAGGTAGAGTCCAGTGTTTGGGTAGAGTCCCGTGTGTGGGTAATGTGGGTAGAGTCCAGTGTGTGGGTAGTGTGGGTAGAGTCCAGTGTTTGGGTAGAGTCCAGTGTGTGGGTAGAGTCCAGTGTGTGGGTAATGTGGGTAGAGTCCAGTGTGTGGGTAGTGTGGGTAGAGTCCAGCGTGTGGGTAGAGTCCAGTGTGTGGGTAGAGTTCAGTGTGTGGGTAGAGTCCAGTGTGTGGGTAGAGTCCAGTGTGTGGGTAGTGCTGGTAGAGTCCAGTGTGTAGGTAGTGTGGGTAGAGTCCAGTGTATAGGTAGTGTGGGTAGAGTCCAGTGTGTGAGTAGAGTCCAGTGTGTGGGTAATGTGGGTAGAGTCCAGTGTGTGGGTAGTATGGGTAGAGTCCAGTGTGTGGGTAGAGTCCAGTGTGTTGGTAGAGTCCAGTGTGTGGGTAGAGTCCAGTGTGTGGGTAGAGTCCAGTGTGTGGGTAGAGTCCAGTGTGTGGGTAGTGTGGGTAGAGTCCAGTGTGTGGGTAGTGTGGGTAGAGTCCAGTGTGTGGGTACTGTGGGTAGAGTCCAGTGTATAGGTAGTGTGGGTAGAGTCCAGTTTGTAGGTAGTGTGGGTAGTCCAGTGTGTGGGTAATGTGGGTAGAGTCCAGTGTGTGGGTAGTGTGGGTAGAGTCCAGTGTGTGGGTAGTGTGGGTAGAGTCCAGTGTGTGGGTACTGTGGGTAGAGTCCAGTGTATAGGTAGTGTGGGTAGAGTCCAGTTTGTAGGTAGTGTGGGTAGTCCAGTGTGTGGGTAATGTGGGTAGAGTCCAGTGTGTGGGTAGTGTGGGTAGAGTCCAGTGTTTGTGTAGAGTCCAGTCTGTGAGTAGTGTGGGTAGAGTCCAGTGTGTGGGTAGTGTGGGTAGAGTCCAGTGTGTGGGTAATGTGGGTAGAGTCAGGTGTTTGGGTAGAGTCCCGTGTGTGGGTAATGTGGGTAGAGTCCAGTGTGTGGGTAGTGTGGGTAGAGTCCAGTGTTTGGGTAGAGTCCAGTGTGTGGGTAGTGCTGGTAGAGTCCAGTGTGTAGGTAGAGTTCAGTGTGTGGGTAATGTGGGTAGAGTCCAGTGTGTGGGTAGTGGGGGTAGAGTCCAGTGTGTGGGTAGAGTTCAGTGTGTGGGTAATGTGGGTAGAGTCCAGTGTGTGGGTAGTGTGGGTAGAGTCCAGCGTGTGGGTAGAGTCCAGTGTGTGGGTAGAGTTCAGTGTGTGGGTAGAGTCCAGTGTGTGGGTAGAGTCCAGTGTGTGGGTAGTGCTGGTAGAGTCCAGTGTGTAGGTAGTGTGGGTAGAGTCCAGTGTGTAGGTAGTGTGGGTAGAGTCCAGTGTGTGGGTAGAGTTCAGTGTGTGGGTAATGTGGGTATAGTCCAGTGTGTGGGTAGTGTGGGTAGAGTCCAGTGTGTGGGTAGAGTCCAGTGTATGGGTAGTGTGGGTAGAGTCCAGTGTGTGGGTAGTGTGGGTAGAGTCCAGTGTGTGGGTAGAGTCCAGTGTGTGGGTAGTGTGGGTAGAGTCCAGTGTGTGGGTAGTGTGGGTAGAGTCCAGTGTGTGGGTAGAGTCCAGTGTGTGGGTATTGTGGGTAGACCAGTGTATGGGTAGTGTGGGTAGAGTCCAGTGTGTGGGTAGAGTCCAGTATGTGGGTAGAGTCCAGTGTGTGGGTAGAGTCCAGTGTGTAGGTAGAGTCCAGTGTGTGGGTAATGTGGGTAGAGTCCAGTGTGTTGGTAGAGTTCAGTGTGTGGGTAATGTGGGTAGAGTCCAGTGTGTGGGTAGTGTGGGTAGAGTCCAGTGTTTGGGTAGAGTCCAGTGTGTGGGTAGAGTCCAGTGTGTGGGTAGAGTCCAGTGTGTGGGTAATGTGGGTAGAGTCCAGTGTGTGGGTAATGTGGGTAGAGTCCAGTGTGTGGGTAGAGTCCAGTGTGTGGGTAGAGTCCAGTGTGTGGGTAGAGTCCAGTGTGTGGGTAGAGTCCAGTGTGTGGGTAGAGTCCAGTGTGTTGGTAGAGTCCAGTGTGTGGGTAGAGTCCAGTGTGTGGGTAGAGTCCAGTGTGTGGGTAGAGTCCAGTGTTTGGGTAGAGTCCAGTGTGTGGGTAGAGTCCAATGTGTGGGTAGAGTCCAGTGTGTGGGTAGAGTCCAGTGTGTGGGTAGAGTCCAGTGTGTGGGTAGAGTCCAGTGTGTGGGTAGAGTCCAGTGTGTGGGTATTGTGGGTAGAGTCCAGTGTGTGGGTAGAGTCCAGTGTGTGTTGAACTCAGTTGAACTCAGTTCAACAAAGTCAGTGCATAAAAGGATAAATGCAGTTAGTTCAGGTAGCCATTTGATGAGCTATTTAGCAGTCTTGTTTAGCAGTATAATGGCTTGGGGTAGAAGCTGTTCAGGGTCCTGTTGGTTCCAGACTTGGTGCACTGGTAATGCCTAGGAAGACAAGGAGAGGGAGATGCAGAGAGGGGGAGTGAAAAAAGAAAGAAGTGAGTGGGTATAGTGAGAGACAAACAAAAAAGATGGAGAGTGGGTCAGGGTGAAAAATAGAGGGTAAAATTGTGAGTGAGAAAAAAGATGAGAGAAGGTCGGATAGAGTGATAGAAGATGAGAAAGGTACGGATAGAAAGAGGATGAGAGGATGAGAGAGAGGGTGGGAGAGAGAGAGGATGAGAGAGATGGAGAACTGGATGAGAGAGAGGGAGGGCTAGAGGTTGAGAGAGGATGAGAGGGAGGGAGAGAGTGAGTTGGCAGCAGAGGTGCTGACTAGTCTTTGCTTCTGCCTGTGGCTCAGAGAGATTAAAGAGTTAGAGGAGAGAACTGTCTCTGTCTGTCACCGCTCTCCTGTCCTCCCTCCTCCCCCCTGTCTCCCCCACTCCTCTCTTTCCTCTCTGTCTGTCACCGCTCTCCTCTCCTCCTTCCTCCTCCCTCTCTCCCCCACTCCTCTCTTTCCTCTCTGTCTGTCATCACTCTTCTCCTCTATCTTCCTCCCTCTCTCCCCCACTCCTCTCCTTCCACTCTGTATATCATATATATATCTACCTAATACCCTCTATCCCCCCTCTGTAGGACCTCAGTGACCTCTCCTCCCCCCCCCCCCCCCCTCTGTAGGAACTCAGTGACCTCTCCTCTCCTCCTCCCCCCTCTATAGGACCTCAGTGACCTATCCTCTCCTCCTCCCTCCTCTTCTCCTCTCCTCCTGTCTCTCTCCAGCCGTCCGCTCTGTGTGTTCCTTGGTGTTTCTGCATGTTCTCCTTTGAGCATAAATAGCCATGGCATACAGCTCCACTCTCCCACTATGTGTATGTGTGACTGGGAAGAGATGCCAGCAGATTCCCCAGGGCTGATCTCATGGTGTTGGACAGACACTTGTTATGTATCTTGATCACACTATTACATTCTCAGTATATTTAAGCCTGCAGAAGCTACTCAAAGACTCACATTACAGTGGGGGAGAGGAGGAGAGAAGAGAGGGAGGAGATGAGGAAAGGTGAGAGGGGGAGGAGGAGAGGAGAGAGAGGGGGGAGAGGGAGGAGAAGAGAGAAGGGGGATAAGAGGAGAGAAGCGAAGAGGAGAGAGTGGGAGATGGAGGAGAGATGAGAGGAGGAGTTGGAGGAGAGTAGAGAGAGGGAGGAGAGGAGGGGAGGAGAGGAGGAGAGGGAGGAGAGGGCCGAGAGGAGAGAGGGGGAGAGGGAGGAAAAGAGAGATTGGAGAGATGGGAGGAGAGGAGGAGAGGGGGAGAGGGGGAGAGGGGGAGAGTGGAAGAGAGGGGGAAAGGAGGAGAGGAGAGAGGGGAGGGAAGGAGAGGAGGAGAGGAGAGAGTGGGGAGAGGGAGAGGGAGAGGGAGGAGAGTAGAGAGGGGGAAGAAGAGGAGAGAGGGGAGGAGAGGAGGAGAGGAGGAGAGGGAGGAGAGGAAAGAGGGGAGGAGAGGAATGAGGGGAGGAGAGGAGGAGAGGAGAGGGAGGAGAGAGGGGAGGAGAGTAGGAGAGGAGAGGGGGGGAGAGGGGAGAGGAAGAGAGGGGAGGAGAGAAGAGAGGGGGAGAGGAAGAGAGGGGAGCAGAGAAGAGAGGGGGAGAGGAAGAGAGGGGAGCAGAGAAGAGAGGGGGAGAGGGTAGACAAGATGACTTATGTGTGACTCATTTGTTTTCTCTGCCCCTTAGGTTGCAGTGACACCATCCTCTAACCCTCCATATCCGCTTGGCCAAGTGTGTGTGTGTGTACTGTGGTTTGTGTGGACCAGCCTAACGTGTGCTGGCTGGTCTGCAGAATGACAGAGTAGAGCCTGGCAAAAGAGAAGCAGACGGATGTCAGGGGAGAGAGGGGTGGAGGGATGAGAAAGAGGGATGGAGGCTGTGGTTAGAGCGAGCAGGAGGGAGGAGTTTTTTAAACCCTTTTTCTTCTGTGGTTAACGTAATTTGATGTCAGTGGAACAAACAATCTGATAGTAGAAATATAATTTTTTTTCTTATCCTTTCGCAATAGCAAGGCTATGCTCACTAAGTCTGTACATAGTCAAAGATTTCCTTAATTTTGGCTCAGTCACAGTGTGTCACAGGTATTCTGCCACTGTGTACTCTCTGTTTAGGGCCAAATAGCATTCCAGTTTGCTCTGTGTTCTGGTAAATTCTTTCCAATGTGTCAAGTAATTATCTTTTTGTTTTCTCATGATTTGGTTGGGTTTAATTGTGTTGCTGTCCTGGGGCTCTGTGGGGTGTGTTAGTGTTTGTAAACAGAGCCCCAGGACCAGCTTGCTTAGGGGACTCTTCTCCAGGTTAATCTCTCTGTAGGTGAAGGCTTTGTTATGGAAGGTTTGGGAATCGCTTCCTTTTAGGTGGTTGTAGAATTTAATGGCTCTTTTCTGGATTTTGATAATTAGCAGGTGTCAGCCTAATTCTGCTCTGCATGCATTATTTGGTGTTTTACGTTGTACACAGAGGATATTTTTTGCAGAATTCTGCATGCAGAGTCTCAATTTGGTGTTTGTCCCATTTTGTGAATTCTTGGTTGGTGAGCGGACCCCAGACCTCACAACCATAAAGGACAATGGGTTATATAACTGATTAAAGTATTTTTAGCCAGATCCTAAATGGTATGTCAAATGTTATGTTAATTTTGATGGCATAGAATGCCCTTCTTGCCTTGTCTCTCAGATCGTTCACAGCTTTGTGGAAGTTACCTGTGGCGCTAATGTTTAGGCTGAGGTATGTATCATTTTTGTCTAGATGGAATTTGTATGGAACACCATTATTTTTGTCTTACTGAGATTTACTGTCAGGGCCCAGGTCTGGCAGAATCTGTGCAGAAGATATAGGTGCTGCTGTAGGCCCTCCTTGGTTGGTGACAGAAGCACCAGATCATCAGCAAACAGTAGACATTTGACTTCAGATTCTAGTAGGTTGAGGCCGGGTGCTGTAGACTTCTAGTGCCCTCGCCAATTCATTGATATATATGTTGAAGAGTGTGGGGCTTAAGCTGCATCCCTGTCTCACCTCACGGTCCTGTGGAAAGAAATGTGTGTGTTTTTTTGCCAATTTTAACTGAACACTTGTTGTTTGTATACATGGATTTTATAATGTCGTATGTTTTTCCCCAACACCACTTTCCATCAAATTGTATAGCAGGCCCTTGTGCCAAATTTAATCGAAAGCTTTTTTGATATCAACAAAGCATGCAAAGACTTGGTTTGTTTGTTTTTCAATAAAGGTGTGCAGGATGAATATGTGGTCTGTTGTACGGTAATTTGGTAAAAAGCCAATTTGATATTTGTTCAGTACATTGATTTCGCTGAGGAAATGTATGAGTCTGCTGTTAATGATAATGCAGAGGATTTCCCCAAGGTTGCTGTCTTTCTCTTTCTCTCTCTCTCTACCTCTCTCTGTGCGGCCTGCCCCAGAGCCCTCAGGCAATTACTGGGGTCTCTGACCTCCGCAATACTTTCCCCTCCCTTTCTCTTCCTCTCCTTTCTTTCTCTCTGTTCCCTCTCTCCCGCTGAGTTGAGACAGTGTGGGATCTCTGGTCAGAGAGAAGGAATGTGGAGGGAGAGGAGGAGAAGAGAGGAAAGGAGAGAGGGAGAGGAGAGGAGGAGAGGAGAAGGGGATTTTTCCCTCGATGAGGTCATGGATGATGGCTTTTCTCTGAACGAGAGCCTCGTGGCAGACTTCCCCCCGACCTCGCCCTGTCATGTTTCAGATACATACCCCACACACGCGCGCACACACACACACACACACACACACACACACACACACACACACACACACACACACACACACACACACACACACACACACACACACACACACACACACACACACACACACACACACACACACACACACACACACACACACACACACACACACACATACATGGAGACACACACACACAGCATCCGAGAGTGTTTGGGAAGCCAGTGTCTCCCCTGGCTTCACATGTGTATCGTTACACCATAGCTGTGTGTGTGTGTGTGTGTGTGTGTGTGTGTGTGTGTGTGTGTGTGTGTGTGTGTGTGTGTGTGTGTGTGTGTGTGTGTGTGTGTGTGTGTGTGTGTGTGTGTGTGTGTGTGTGTGTGTGTGTGTGTGTGTGTGTGTGTGTGTGTGTGTGTGTGTGCTGAATGGGGACTGCAGCAGTAATCAGATCCATGTTGTCTGTGTGTGATGAATAGGGACAGTAGTAATCAGATCCATGTTGTCTGTGTGTGATGAATGGGGACAGTAGTAATCAGATCCATGTTGTCTGTGTGTGATGAATAGGAACAGTAGTAATCAGATCCATGTTGTCTGTGTGTGATGAATAGGGACAGTAGTAATCAGATCCATGTTGTCTGTGTGTGATGAATAGGGACAGTAGTAATCAGATCCATGTTGTCTGTGTGTGATGAATGGGGACAGTAGTAATCAGATCCATGTTGTCTGTGTGTGATGAATGGGGACAGAGTTGAGTAGGGCTTACTGCATGGACCACTAACTGTCCCTCTGGGGCCTGCCGGCTCTCACTTGATTTAAGTAGTGTGTGCCTCGTGCTGCACTAGTGCCTCGTGCTGCACACACACACACACACACACACACACACACACACACACACACACACACACACACACACACACACACACACACACACACACACACACACACACACACACACACACACACACACACACACACACACACACACACACACACACACACACACACACACACACTCACACACACACAGTGACAAACCCACATCTCTGATTGAACAGCAATATCCTGACTCAGTGAGTAGTCTCATAAAGGGCGGCAGGTAGCCTAGTGGTTAGAGCGTTGGACTAGTAACTAAAAGGTTGCAAGGCAGTTAATAACCCACTCTTCCTAGGCCGTCATTGAAAATAAGAATTTGTTCTGAACTGACTTGCCTAGTTAAAGAAAGGTTAAAGCTATCAGATAGGCTACTACAGAAGCTCTGTATTACTGTGAGTGTGGTTAAGCTGTGTTACTGTACAGTTTAGTAGAGGTGTTGGTTTGGTAGTAACAGCTGAGACAGAGGGACCGTGTGGTGTCGAGGGGGGTTATAGTGATTACTCAGAACCTTTTCCTCTCTTGGTGAGAAGCAGTGAGTCAGAGAGAACCGCTCTTTGTGCTTCATTGTGAAAATCTCTCCCTCTCTCTTTCTGATCCCCTTTCCCTAACACCCATGTCCGGAATCAGACGCAGCACAAAAGGAGGGAGGGAGACAATGACATTGTTGTTATCACTCTCTCACCTCGTAGTCACAGACAGACAGCCAGACAGACAAGCAGACAGACAGACACACGGACTGACAGACTGACAGACTGACTGACAGACAGACAGACAGACAGACAGACAGACAGACAGACAGACAGACAGACAGACAGACAGACAGACAGACAGACAGACATACAGACAAGCAGCCAGCCAGACAGACAGACAGCCAGACAGACAGACAGACAGACAGACAGACAGACAGACAGACAGACAGACAGACAGACAGACAGACAGACTGACTGACTGACTGACTGACTGACTGACTGACTGACTGACTGACTGACTGACTGACTGACTGACTGACTGACTGACTGACACACTGACTGACAGACTGACACACTGACTGACAGACTGACACACTGACTGACAGACTGACACACTGTCATAGCCCAGATTGACAGACATGGATTAATCTAGTCAGCACTTTCTGGGGCCCTGATTACCTTACACACAGGGCTTTCTGAGATAGCACACTGTTCCCTTCAGTGCGCTAGCGTTGACCAGATCACAAGTACCAGGTATTGCATTACTTAGGGAATAAGACCCTCCTTGGTCCATCTGTGTCCCTCTTACACAGGAAGGAAAGGGAGAAAGAAACCATGGTAAACAAACCCCAGGTCTGGAAGTAGAGCAGTGAAAGGGACAGGCCGGGGTCTCCAGGTCTGGAAGTAGAGCAGTGAAAGGGACAGGCCGGGGTCTCCAGGTCTGGAAGTAGAGCAGTGAAAGGGACAGGCCGGGGTCTCCAGGTCTGGAAGTAGAGCAGTGAAAGGGACAGGTCGGGGTCTCCAGGTCTGGAAGTAGAGCAGTGAAAGGGACAGGTCGGGGTCTCCAGGTCTGGAAGTAGAGCAGTGAAAGGGACAGGTCGGGGTCTCCAGGTCTGGAAGTAGAGCAGTGAAAGGGACAGGCCGGGGTCTCCAGGTCTATAAGTAGAGCAGTGAAAGGGACAGGCCGGGGTCTCCAGGTCTGGAAGTAGAGCAGTGAAAGGGACAGGTCGGGGTCTCCAGGTCTGGAAGTAGAGCAGTGAAAGGGACAGGCCGGGGTCTCCAGGTCTGGAAGTAGAGCAGTGAAAGGGACAGGTCGGGGTCTCCAGGTCTGGAAGTAGAGCAGTGAAAGGGACAGGTCGGGGTCTCCAGGTCTGGAAGTAGAGCAGTGAAAGGGACAGGCCGGGGTCTCCAGGTCTGGAAGTAGAGCAGTGAAAGGGACAGGCCGGGGTCTCCAGGTCGTCTTTGAAACTAGATACTTACTGTTGTTTGTGTGTGTGTGTGTGTGTGTGTGTGTGTGTGTGTGTGTGTGTGTGTGTGTGTGTGTGTGTGTGTGTGTGTGTGTGTGTGTGTGTGTGTGTGTGTGTGTGTGTGTGTGTGTGTGTGCACCCCTCCTTAGAAACCTCTACACCTGTTTGTGTGGCCCCATTCATACACACAGACACATACGCCCATCCCAAGACACCCATCTGACAGCTGAGGGCTCTTCTGCTGAGACAAGCCAGTGATTGTTCTGTTGCAGGTGTGAGTCTGGGAGTTCCCTCTCTTCGTATTTACTCTCACCTCAGTGACATCTTGATTGTGTTTGAATTACGTCCCTTCCTCCCTCCCACCTCTCTCCCTCCTTCCCTCCATCCTCCCACTCCCTTCTCTTTATCTCTGTAGTTCCATCCTGGTTCAGAGGAACTGAGAAACCATTATATTACAGTTAGACTCTTTCAGTTCATCTCAGCATTTCTAGATCCAGATAGAATTTACTTTAGAGGTTTGTTAATCTAATCTAGTTTACTGTAGGGGTTTGTTAATCTAATCTAGTTTACTGTAAAGGTTTGTTAATCTAATTTACTTTAGAGGTTTGTTAATCTAATCTTATTTACTATAAAGGTTTGTTAATCTAATCTAGTTTACTGAAGGTGTTTGTTAATCTAATCTAGTTTACTGTAGAGGTTTGTTAATCTAATCTAGTTTACTGTAAAGGTTTGTTAATCTAATTTACTTTAGAGGTTTGTTAATCTAATCTTATTTACTATAAAGGTTTGTTAATCTAATCAAATTTAATGTAGCGGCTGGTTAATCTCCAGAGCAATGCATGTACTCTCCTCCCCTCTTCTCTATTCTCTATTCTCTATTCTCTCTTCTCTCTTCTCATGCCTCTCCTCTCCTCTCCTCTCCTCTCCTCTCCTCTCCTCTCCTCTCCTCTCCTCTCCTCTCCTCTCCTCTCCTCTCCTCCTTCCTCGAATCGCTCTCTCCATTCCAGTGGGGTCTGAAACTCCCTCCTAAACCAACAAAGACCTTACATCCAACATCAAACAGCCAGCCAGGCCGGGAGTTGAAGGAGATGACATCATCACCACAACACACTGAGTAGAATGGCTTGTCAGAACATCCCCTGCCCTACACCCAATAAAACATTGCTTTGAATTGGAATGCTGCCACAAACAGTTGCTTTGAATTGGAATGCTTGATCTTGAGCTATGGTTTTATCGAATGCTTGTTCTTCTTCTATGGTTCTATGGAATGTCCGTTCTTCTTCTATGGTTCTATGGAATGCCCGTTCTTCTATGGTTCTATGGAATGCCCGTTCTTCTATGGTTCTATGGAATGCCCAATCTTCTTCTATGGTTCTATGGAATGCCCGTTCTTCTTCTATGGTTCTATGGAATGCCCGTTCTTCTTCTATGGTTCCATGGAATGCTCGTTCTTCTTCTATGGTTCAGGTCTCTGCAGGGGAGTTGATCCTCCAGTCGTAGAGCAGTGGGGCACCATAGGGTGGTTTTGACCAATCTCCCTCAGATTCTGACATTTATCCACGTTTCTCCTGACATCAAATTTCATACACACATTCCCTCCCACTATTCTCAGACAGTGCAGGAGTCAAACCATAGGAGGCCTCTTTATCTTCCTGTAAGAAAACACTGCAGGATTTCAAAACCATGTAACAGAAAACAAAGGAAACATAGAAGGAAATGAAAGAGGACAATATTACACTGTATAGGTAGGTTGAGACAACACAAGTCCCATGGTGTTCCAGAGAACCAGAAAAACCATTGTGGTTTTCTATTTGAACCAACTTCCTCTACACACTGACTTGAATAACTTTGACCAATCTTCAATACTCAAATTCTTCACGCGTGCGTGCGTGTGTGTGTGTGTGTGTGTGTGTTTGTTTGTGTGTGTGTGTGTGTGTGTGTGCACCGCTTAATTAAATCCCCATGTATAGAGATATGAGGTCAGGAAAATGATTCAGTAAGGCCAGTGGATTGTGGTAACAAAGTTCTCCCACAGCTGACATGATCAAACAGTAGACAGGTGATAAAAGAGAGACAGGTCAATAGCCCATATTGAAACTAAGACACAACGAGCCGAGAAAACAACATCGTAAAAGAGAATTGCAGCAGTGAGTTCCACAGTCATTACTGGCTGTTATAGCTGTGGGAAGGGGAGTGGAATTGTGTGCAGATGTTAGTAAACTTGAGTTAGGTTTAGGGACACACACACACACAGACAGATTGGCATAGATAAAATAATGCGTGTGTGTGAATGTTAGGGGTGGAAGAGAGAGAGAAGGAGAAACAGGACTGTTTCTATTCTATGGAAACCAGGGAGTAATTCCATTGTCTCCATCCCCTTATGACACCTGGATGCCAAACCCTGACTAGGAATGAACATATCATTGTACACTGTACAGTATCTCACACACACACACACACACACACACACACACACACACACACACACACACACACACACACACACACACACACACACACACACACACACACACACACACACACACACACACACACACACACACACACACACACACACACACACACACACACACACACACACACACACACACACACACACACACACATTTGTGTATTTACCACTATATTCCTAGCGGAGTCCTGCGGTAACATGGTGAGTCTGTAATCCAACTCCTCCTGACCTTTACACAACACACTAATCTGGTTTGTTCTCCATGACAGTTCTCTTATCACTACGGATATCCCGTTTGTTTCAGGCTGGTAAAAATAGTCCTGCTGTCAAGACCATTGTACCCATTTTTGCCATTGTGAGCCCACACCAGCCATGAAGTGATAACTGCTGTGCCATCTAAACATTTTTCCATGGAGTTATCCTTCTTTTCCAACTCTGGGTCATTCTTTCTCCACTTCCTCTCTCCTTTTTCTCTTTCTTTTTCTCTCTCCCCCTCTCTCCCCTTCCCACTCTGTCTTGTAGCATCAGACTGCTAGAATGCCAGTCTGAGAGAGAGAGAAACAGAGAGGGAGAGAGATAATAAAGGAGGGATTCATTCTGTCACCGTCTACATCCTCCACTTCCTCTTTCAATCTGTCTTCCTTCTTCCTTTTATTTTTAGGTTATTTATAATTGTTATTTTTAGAGTATTTAACATGTCTGAAACCCCACCTTCTAAGGAAACAGGCCAGACTACTTGTGACAGAGACGGAAGAAAACTAACCCTCATGGAAGGGGAAAACTCCAAAACAACAAACAATCTCTGTTTGTGTTAGAAGGGCATTTTCTTTTGGTGGGTGTGTATGGTCGTCCATGTGTCGTCAGTATGTGTTGTTTGTGTGTGTGTTGTCTATGTGTGTGTGTGTGTGTGTGGTTGTGTCTGGGTGGATTCATTGGCCAGAGGAGATATGCTGTCTACACTTGCAGGCTCAGGCTCTTCCCCCTCAGCCTGACTAGTCCATAGGCACCACGGGGGAACCACACACACACACACACACACACACACACACACACACACACACACACACACACACACACACACACACACACACACACACACACACACACACACACACACACACACACACACACACACACACACACACACACACACACACACACACACACACACACACACACACACACATACATGCTGCAACAAGATCTCACGGTTTTTCCAATTTGACCTCAGTCTCTGACATTTATCCACATTTCTCCTGACATCAAATTTCATACACACACATTCCCTCCCACTATTCTCAGACAGTGCAGGAGTCAAACCATAGGAGGCCTCTTTACCTTCCTATAAGAAAACACTGCAGGATTTAAAAACCATGTAACAGAAAACAAAGGAAACATAGAAGGAAATGAAAGAGGACAATATTACACTGTATAGGTAGGTTGAGACAACACAAGTCCCATGGTGTTCCAGAGAACCAGAAGAACCATTGTGGTTTTCTATTTGAACCAACTTCCTCTACACACTGACTTTAATACAGTGACTATAACATCCTGGCTGGATGTAACACTCTGACTGGATGTAACACTCTGACTGGCTGTATCACTCTGACTGGTTGTAACACTCTGACTGGCTGTATCACTCTGACTGGCTGTATCACTCTGACTGGCTGTAACACTCTGACTGGCTGTATCACTGACTGGCTGTATCACTCTGACTGACTGTATCACTCTGACTGGTTGTAACACTCTGACTGGCTGTAACACTCTGACTGGCTGTATCACTGACTGGCTGTAACACTGACTTTGCCCACTGATGTGTGTGGTTTTCTTGTGAAGTATGGCGCCGCTCAGGACGTCTCTTCGACTTCTCTCTGCCCCCTCTTTCTCTCTTTCTCTCTCTCCCTCGCTCTCAACCTACTGTGCTCATGCCACCAAATTCTTTCTGCCAAGGTCCTGTTCCGAGTCATAACACAACGGAAGGAAGGAGAGAGCGAGGGTGGGCGAGAGGGACAGAGCGGGAGGAGAGAAGTTGGCGGAGAAGAGAAACAGAGGACAGACGGAGGAAGGCCAGAAAACACGAGACAAGAGGGAGGGTCTGTGATGTCACGGAATGTCTCAGCGTAGACAGACGTCAACGTTTGACTCTAGTTAGAAGATATATATTTCACATTTTTATCCTAAAAAGTGATCAAATTGAGGGGGCATCCCTCAGTTTCAATGGGCTCCATACCTCTGGCCTGAAAGTGTCTTTCATGACAGTAGGCTTATGACTACATCCAAATGGCACCTTATTCCCTATATAGTGCACTAAGGCTTTGGTCAAATAGAAGTGCACTATATAGGTAATAGGAAGTGGCCACAGTGTCATGTAAGGCACTTGAGGCCAGAAACACGTAGGTTCTCTAAAGACAAGCACTAAATAGGGAATAGGGTGCCATTTGGGACGCATTCCGTCTGCTGCCCATAAACACAGAGAGGCTGAGTTAACACTGTGGTCTTTGGTCTGAGGAAGTGACGTGATTGTTCTGGTGGTCCAGGAGATGAAAGCAGGAGAGACCAAGGGACCTGACTGCACTGTAACACTGTAACAAAAACTGCACTGTGACACTAACAGCACTGTAACACTAACTGCACTGTAACACTGTAACACTAACTACACTGTAACACTGTAACACTGTAACACTGTAACACTGTAACACTGTAACACTGTAACACTAACTGCACTATAACACTGTAACACTGTAACACTAACTGCACTGTAACACTGTAACACAAACTGCACTGTAACACTGTAACACAAATTGCACTGTAACACTGCAACTCCAACTGCACTGTAACAATGTAACACTAACTGCACTGTACCACTGTAACACTAACTGCACTGTACCACTGTAACAATGTAACACTAACTGCACTGTAACACTGTAACACTATAAAACTAACTGCACTGTAAAACTGTAACACTAACTGCACTGTAACACTGTAACACTAACTGTACTGTAACACTGAACAATGTAACACTATCTGCACTGTAAAACTGTAACACTAACGACACTGTAACACTGTAACACTGTAACACCAACTGCACTGTAACACCGTAACACTAACTGCATTGCAACACTGCAACACTGCAACACTAACACTTTAAACACCAAAACACCGTAACAATGTAACACTGTAACACTGCAACACCAACACTTTAACACCATAACACCGTAACACTGTAACACTGTAACACTAACACTGTAACACTGTAACACTGTAACACTAATCCTGAAACTCTAACACTGCGGCACTGCAACACTAACACTTTAAACACCATAACACGTAACACCATAACACTGTAACACCGTAACACCGTAACACTGTAACACTGCAACACCGTAACACCGTAACACTGCGACACGGCAACACTGCAATGCTGCAACACTGTAACACTGTAACACTGCAACACCGCAATACTGCAACACAGTAACACTGTAACACTGCAACACTGCAGCACTGCAACACCGTACCACTGTAACACTGTAACACTGCAACACCGTAACACTGTAACACTGCAACACCAACACTTTAACACCATAACACCGTAACACCGTAACACTGTAACACTGCAACACTGCAACACTAACACTAACACTAACACTAACACCATAACACTAACTGCACTATATTACTGTAGCGCTAACACTGTAACACTGCACCACTGCAACACTAACACTAACACTAACACTAACACTAACACCATAACACTAACTGCACTATATTACTGTAGCGCTAACACTGCACCACTGCAACACTAACACTGCAACACTGTAACATTGTAACATTGTAACACCGTAACACTGTAACATTAACACTGCAACACTGCAACACTGTAACATTGTAACACCGTGACACTGTATCACCGTATCACTGTAACGCCGTAACGCCGTAACACTGCAACACTGCAACACTGTAACACCGTAACACCGTAACACTGTAACGGCGTAACACCGTAACACCGTAACACTGTAACGCCGTAACACCGTAACACCGTAACACTGTAGCACTGTAACACTAACTGCACTGTAACACCGTAACACGAATTGCACTGGAACACTGTAACACTGGAACACTGGAACACTAACACTAACACTGTAACACTAACACTGTAACACTAACACTGAAACTCTAACACTGCGACACTGCGACACTGCGACACTGCGACACTGTAACACTGCAACACTGCAACACCGTAACACTGTAACACTGTAACGCTGTAACACTAACACTAACACTAACATTAACACTAACACCATAACACTAACTGCACTATATTACTGTAACGCTAACACTGCAAAACTGTAACACTGTAACACTAACACTGCAACACCATAACACTAACACTGTAACATTGTAACACCGTAACACCATAACACTAACACTGTAACATTGTAACACCGTATCACTGTATCACCGTATCACTGTATCACTGTATCACCGTAACACTGTATCACCGTAACACCGTAACACCGTAACACTGTAACACCGTAACACTGTAACACCGTAACACCATAACGCTGTAGCACTGTAACACTGTACAACTGTCTGTGTTTTTATTCTTGCTTGACCTTGAGTGGTCTGAATGAGTGGAACAATCAGCCCTGGGCATCTGAAGGTACAGATGGGGAAACACACACACACGCGCCTCTGCACACACACACACACACACACACACACACACACACACACACACACACACACACACACACACACACACACACACACACACACACACACACACACACACACACACACACACACACACACACACACACACACACACACACACACACACACACACACACACACACACACACTCACACTCACTCTACCCATTTCCTGTCTTTGATAACTTTGTTGACAGAACCTCTGATGGTGGAACAGTGGGTTTCACACAAGACTTGTTTAGAACTAAGGACGTTCTAGAATAGCTTGCTTTACTTCATGACATTTCTGCTTTGTTTCCTGTAGTGTGTGTGTGAATGCCATTGAGAGGCCTTTGGAAAAACCAAGATGATGAAACAAGTTTAAAAATACCTCTGGACTGGTATTGTTATTATATTAGAGACTGGTATTGATTTGAGGGTGTACAGACTGTCGTTGGAGTGTGAGGTTAGACATTAGAGACTGGTATTGTTTTGAGGGTGTACAGACTGTCGTTGGAGTGTGAGGTTAGACATTAGAGACTGGTATTGAAGGGCTACGATTGTAGGTGTAATCACTGCAATAGATTCCTCATGTAAAGAGAAGCTGAAGTAGATTAGGGCCAGGATTCAATCCGATCGTCTTTGTAAGTTATACGGCACCGTGAATGTGGTCTCAGCGAACGCTGGAACGTTGCCTTTAAAAGGCGCATAGCTGACAAACCGTCATCGGATTGACTCCCATCCTAGGGCACCTGGATCTACGGAAAGGTACTGTGTATGACAGTGTTTGAATTGGCCCAGCTATTGGTGGTAACCATCTGACACACTCTAGTCCAACACGCTCTGACAGGAAAACAGAGGAATTTGATAAACAAGGCGTGGAGGAGAGGAGTGAGGGAGGGAGGGAGAGAGGGAGGCAGTGGAGGAGTGTACAGTAAAGTGTAGCCTGGGGCTGCCCCTTTTTATTGTTGAGATCAGACAGCAGACTAGACCAGGTGAGTAGACCAGGTGAGTAGACCAGGTGAGTAGATCGGCTGAGTAGACCAGGTGAGTAGACCAGGTGAGTAGACCAGGTGAGTAGACCAGGTGAGTAGACCGGCTGAGTAGACCAGGTGAGTAGACCAGGTGAGTAGACCGGCTGAGTAGACCCTGAGTAGACCAGGTGAGTAGACCAGGTGAGTAGACCAGGTGAGTAGACCAGGTGAGTAGATCGGCTGAGTAGACCCTGAGTAGACCAGGTGAGTAGACCAGGTGAGTAGACCAGGTGAGTAGACCGGCTGAGTAGACCCTGAGTAGACCAGGTGAGTAGACCAGGTGAGTAGACCAGGTGAGTAGACCAGGTGAGTAGACCCTGAGTAGACCAGGTGAGTAGACCAGTACTCATGTACATCAAAGCTGTTTCTCTAACAAACACATCACATTTCCCTGGTGGAACGCTCCCTCGAACAGAAATTATCACATTGTTGTTTAATCACATTGTTTGAAAGAGAATCGAAAAGGTGTGTGTGTGTGTGCCCGTGTGCATGTGTGTGTGTGTGTGTGTGTGTGTGTGTGTGTGTGTGTGTGTGTGTGTGTGTGTGTGTGTGTGTGTGTGTGTGTGTGTGTGTGTGTGTGTGTGTGTGTGTGTGTGTGTGTGTGTGTGTGTGTGTGTGTGTGTGTGTGTGTGTGTGTGTTTGTGTGTCTGTGTGTCTGTGTGTGTGCCTGTGTGTATGAGTGTGTGTGAGTGTGGCGGCAATGCTATGTCCCCAGGGGAAGCCAGGACAGAAGGAGAGTGAACATTCATCTTTAATATGAGATATGAAAGCAGGGAGAGTGGGAAATACAAAGAGAGACAAAGGGATAGAAGTAGAGAGACTCCATCATACTGTATCCTGTCAGCTGTATACTCCACAAATACTGGTGTGCCAAGCTTGTATCGTCATACCCAAGAAGACTCAAGCTTGTATCGTCATACCCAAGAAGACTCAAGCTTGTATCGTCATACCCAAGAAGACTCAAGCTTGTATCGTCATACCCAAGAAGACTCAAGCTTGTATCGTCATACCCAAGAAGACTCAAGCTTGTATCGTCATACCCAAGAAGACTCAAGCTTGTATCGTCATACCCAAGAAGACTCAAGCTTGTATCGTCATACCCAAGAAGACTCAAGCTTGTATCGTCATACCCAAGAAGACTCAAGCTTGTATCGTCATACCCAAGAAGACTCAAGGCTGTAATCACTGCCAAAGGTCCGCCAGCAAAGTACTGAGTAAAGGGTCTGAATACTCATGTAAATGTGATATTTCCGTTTAAAAATAAATAATATAACAGTACATTCGGAAAGTATTTAGACCCATTGACTTTTTCCACATTTTGTTACGTTACAGGCTTATTCGAAAATTTATTAAATTGTTAGAGAGAGAGAGAATGACCAGCTTTGACTATGTATAGACTCCGTGAGCATAGCCTAGCTATTGAGAGAAGCCGCCGTAGGCAGATCTGGCTCTGAAGAGAAGACAGGCTATGTGCACACTGCCCACAAAATGAGGTGGAAACTGAGCTGCATTTCCTAACCTCATGCCAAATGTATGACCATATTAGATACACATATTTCCCTCAGATTACACAGAACCACAAAGATTCAAAAACAATTTCAAATGTGATAAACACTGTGAAATACCACAGTGTTACATTACAGCAGCAAGATGTGTGACCTGTTGCAACAAGAAAAGGGCAACCAGTGAAGAATAAACACCATTGTAAATACAACCCATATTTATATTTATTTCCCTTTTGTACTTTGATTATTTGCACATCGTTACAACACTGTAAACAGACATAATATGACATAATTCAGAGATGGAGCAAAGGTACAGGATGGCAGGCAGGCTCAGGGTCAGGGACAGGCAGGGTGGTCAGGGTCAGGGACAGGCAGGGTGGTCAGGGTCAGGGACAGGCAGGGTGGTCAGGGTCAGGGACAGGCAGGGTGGTCAGGGTCAGGGACAGGCAGGGTGGTCAGGGTCAGGGACAGGCAGGCTCAGGGTCAGGGACAGGCAGGGTGGTCAGGGTCAGGGACAGGCAGGGTGGTCAGGGTCAGGGACAGGCAGGGTGGTCAGGCGAGCGGGTACAGGGTCAGGGACAGGCAGGGTGGTCAGGCGAGCGGGTACAGGGTCAGGGACAGGCAGGGTGGTCAGGCGAGCGGGTACAGGGTCAGGGACAGGCAGGGTGGTCAGGCGAGCGGGTACAGGGTCAGGGACAGGCAGGGTGGTCAGGCGAGCGGGTACAGGGTCAGGGACAGGCAGGGTGGTCAGGCGAGCGGGTACAGGGTCAGGGACAGGCAGGGTGGTCAGGCGAGCGGGTACAGGGTCAGGGACAGGCAGGGTGGTCAGGCGAGCGGGTACAGGGTCAGGGAAGGCAAGGGTTAAAAACCAGGAGGACGAGAAACAGAGAGACTGGAAAAGCAGGAGATGACACAAAACACTGGTAGGCTTGTCAAACAAGACGAACTGGCAACAAACACACAGAAAACAGGTATAAGTACCCAGGGGATAAGTGGTGAATATGGGCGACATCTGTAAGGTGTGGAGACCAGCACAAGCACAGGTGAAACAGATCAGGGCGTGATAGTACCCCGCCCCTTCTAGGGACATCACCTGGCGTTCTACCTGGGTGCATACCTGGTTGAGCGGGGTGCCGGCGATGGAACTCAGAGATGAGGCCTGGGTCCAGGATGTCCCTAGCGGAGACCCAGCACCTCTCCTCCGGGCCATAACCCTCCCAGTCAACCAGGTACTGGAATCCCCTGCCCCGAGGTCGAACCCTCAGGAGACAAGGGGCAGACAGACATGGTTTTAACTCTAGACACAGACAAGGTAGGAACAATACGGAGGTTATGGGGCAACAGAGGACGAACAACAGAAGGGCTAATGATCTTGGAGCAGGGGGGAAAGGTCTCAGCTACCGGGGTTGTAGCCGCAGCACTATAGCGGCATGCCAGCGTCTCAGGCTTGACCTTCCTGGGTACCGGTCGGTGCTGCGGAAGCGAAGTGTCCCGTGCCTTACTGAACCCCTCCCAGAGGTCCAGGTACTCCGAGGGAATGGCGGAGAGGTCTGGTGCAATTTCCAAGCCCCCAGGAAGACGTCCCGGGGCAGGCAGAGCTGATTTCAGGCAATGAGCATGGCAGAACGGGCTCCAGCCCATGATGGCACCAGTAGACCAGTCAATGGAGGGATTGTGTCGCTGGAGCCAAGAGAATCCCAATACCAGGGGAACCTGTGGACTCAACCAGCAGGAATTGGATCATCTCGCTGTGGTTCAAGTAAGGGGAGAAAAACAATTATCTTTGAGACCCACCAGTGTACTCACTTCAACGAAAGAGCTGGGTCCCTTGAAGGGACAGGTAGACACAAAATGACCGGCAGTACCGCAGTACAGACAACTCTGGGTCTGTCATGACCAGTTTGTACTATCAGGAATCAAGGTAAGACCCAAGTGCAGACTGTAGGGGCAGGCAAACGACAGGTCAAGGCAGGCAGGTGTTGATAAGCCAGAGTAGTGGGGCCAAGGTACAGGACGAGAGAGAGAGAGAGAGAGAGAGAGAGAGAGAGAGAGAGAGAGAGAGAGAGAGAGAGAGAGAGAGAGAGAGAGAGAGAGAGAGAGAGAGAGAGAGAGAGAGAGAGAGAGAGAGAGATTCCAAACACTGTGTCCCCCTGCATTCTCTAGTCCTAGCCGGGAGGCAGAGCATGTTGATAACTGACATTGTTTCAGTGACACACTAGATTCAGGCTCTCATAATGCAAGACAACTATGTACACTATGCAAGGTATCTGTTACACATAACATGACAATCGTCACCAGCTACATCACCTGATGTGACTGAACTAGGGGGCATCTGATTGGTGAATAATGACTTCCGATCTGTATAGGGTTATGCAGGGGGAGCAACAGAAACAAAGAAAAGAAGGAAAATGAAAAAGTGAGAGAGAGAGCATGAGTGAAAGTTCCCTCCCTGTCAGCTGTATTGCAGTAGATGAACGGCTGGGTGACTGAGGTAGAATGAACCTTTATCACCTGCTATTGGTTCCTGCCAAATCCACAGGAGGATCCGTGGACACACACACACATACACACACACACACACCGCACGCACCCACGCACACACACACACACACACACACACACAGACACACACACACACACACACACACACACACACACACACACACACACACACACACACACACACACACACACACACACACACACACACACACACACACACACACACACACACACACACACACACACACACACAGACATACACATACACACATACCACACACACACACATACACATACACACACATACACACACACCACACACACACACACACACACACACACACACACACACACACACACACACACACACACACACACACACACACACACACACACACACACACACACACACACACACACACACACACACACACAGACACACATGCACACCACATACACACACACACACACACACACACACACACACACACACACACACACACACACACACACACACACACACACACACACACACACAGACAGACATACACATACACACATACCACACATACCACACACACACACATACACATACACACACATACACATGCACACCACATACACACACAGACATACACATACACACATACCACACACACACACATACACATACACACACATACGCACACACCACACACACACATACACATGCACACCACATACACACACACATGCACGATTCCTGGAAATATACAGTAATATATCTGTATCATTGATTAAACAAGACTGTGATGCATTAATATTTCCTTTGTCTTTCAGGAAGACAAGGCCTATATTTTATCTCCCAATCAGGATCAGGAAGACAAGGCCTATATTTTATCTCTCAATCAGGATCAGGAAGACAAGGCCTATATTTTATCTCCCAATCAGGATCAGGAAGTCAAGGCCTATATTTTATCTCCCAATCAGGATCAAGAAGACAAGGCCTATATTTTATCTCCCAATCAGGATCAAGAAGATAAGGTCTGACAGTAAGTAATTTACACTTTCCTGGGTGTGATTGCTGGACGTGACACCCCTCTGAGACAGCTCTGGTATGTCACTGGCACACATCGATACTCTCAGCCTCATTCTTCAGTAGCTTGGAAGGCCCTGTCAGTGGGTTGTTGGGTAAGAAAATGTCCAACAGCTCTAGTTAAATATTGACATCTCCTGAAATAAACTGACAGGTACTGTGTGTGTGTGTGTGTGTGTGTGTGTGTGTGTGTGTGTGTGTGTGTGTGTGTGTGTGTGTGTGTGTGTGTGTGTGTGTGTGTGTGTGTGTGTGTGTGTGTGTGTGTGTGTGTGTGTGTGTGTGTGTGTGTGTGTGTGTGTGTGTGTGTGTGTGTGTGTGTGTGTGTGTGTGTGATTTCTGACCGGGTGTACTTTGTTGTTTTACAATTTTACACTTGTCAACCTTTTACCTTTTCAGCACCTTTCATCATCAGAGCAGTGGTTTCCTTTCTGTAGTTAAATCAGTTTCCACATCTCAGACTGTAATCTTCCAGGACCAATATCACAATACGCTATTTATTGCATCATTAATACACTACATTGCTATACGGCACACCTGGGTTCAATAACTATTTGAAAAACGTTCAAATACATTTGAGCTTTTGTTTTAGTCTGCCTGGAGTGCCAGGTGGGCGGCGTTTGCACTTTTCAGACTTTTCTATTGGTTCCATTGCAACAGGCAAGCTCAATCAAACACAGATACAGGACTTAAAATGATTTCAAGTAGTATTTGAACCCAGGTATGCTATACAGCACCTCATTATTGGACTTTGGACCTTGAGACATTCCCTGTAGGTTGGACTGTACTGCCCAGATACACTCATCACTTGATATTTCTGGGAACGCTGGCGGTTGTGGGTTACAGGTAACAATGATTACGCCATGAATCGTTTTCTCTCTTGGTCTCTCGTTCTCTTACGCTCTTGATCTCTCTCTCTCTCTCTCTCGCTCTCTCTCTCTCTCTCTCTCAAATGATTTGAAAAAAAGTAAATTACTGGCATGAAAGAAGCAATCATATGTTGCAAAAGCAGTACACATTATTACAAACAATACTACTAAAAGGATTTCAATAGCCATCAAGTGTCACCACAAATTACAACATACTCTCTCTCTTCCCCTCTACAGCAGCTTACGTTCCAGTATTCACTCCTCTCTGGGGACTAGCCTGTCCAGTCTGTATCTAACAACCCCCTCTCTGGGGCCTGTCCAGCCTGTATCTAACAACCCCCTCTCTGAGGACTAGCCTGTCCAGACTGTATCTAACAACCCCCTCTCTGGGGCCTGTCCAGCCTGTATCTAACAACCCCCTCTCTGGGGACTAGCCTGTCCAGACTGTATCTAACAACCCCCTCTCTGGGGACTAGCCTGTCCAGGCTGTATCTAACAACCCCCTCTCTGGGGACTAGCCTGTCCAGCCTGTATCTAACAACCCCCTCTCTGAGGACTAGCCTGTCCAGACTGTATCTAACAACCCCCTCTCTGGGGCCTGTCCAGCCTGTATCTAACAACCCCCTCTCTGGGGACTAGCCTGTCCAGACTGTATCTAACAACCCCCTCTCTGAGGACTAGCCTGTCCAGACTGTATCTAACAACCCCCTCTCTGGGGCCTGTCCAGCCTGTATCTAACAACCCCCTCTCTGGGGACTAGCCTGTCCAGACTGTATCTAACAACCCCCTCTCTGGGGACTAGCCTGTCCAGTCTGTATCTAACAACCCCCTCTCTGGGGACTAGCCTGTCCAGTCTGTATCTAACAACCCCCTCTCTGAGGACTAGCCTGTCCAGCCTGTATCTAACAACCCCCTCTCTGGGGACTAGCCTGTCCAGCCTGTATCTAACAACCCCCTCTCTGGGGAATAGCCTGTCCAGTCTGTATCTAACAACCCCCTCTCTGGGGCCTGTCCAGCCTGTATCTAACAACCCCCTCTCTGGGGAATAGCCTGTCCAGACTGTACCTAACAACCCCCTCTCTGGGGACTAGCCTGTCCAGTCTGTATCTAACAACCCCCTCTCTGGGGACTAGCCTGTCCAGTCTGTATCTAACAACCCCCTCTCTGGGGACTAGCCTGTCCAGACTGTACCTAACAACCCCCTCTCTGGGGACTAGCCTGTCCAGTCTGTATCTAACAACCCCCTCTCTGGGGACTAGCCTGTCCAGTCTGTATCTAACAACCCCCTCTCTGGGGACTAGCCTGTCCAGTCTGTATCTAACAACCCCCTCTCTGGGGCCTGTCCAGACTGTATCTAACAACCCCCTCTCTGGGGACTAGCCTGTCCAGGCTGTATCTAACAACCCCCTCTCTGGGGACTAGCCTGTCCAGTCTGTATCTAACAACCCCCTCTCTGGGGCCTGTCCAGTCTGTATCTAACAACCCCCTCTCTGGGGACTAGCCTGTCCAGTCTGTATCTAACAACCCCCTCTCTGGGGACTAGCCTGTCCAGTCTGTATCTAACAACCCCCTCTCTGGGGACTAGCCTGTCCAGTCTGTATCTAACAACCCCCTCTCTGGGGCCTGTCCAGTCTGTATCTAACAACCCCCTCTCTGGGGCCTGTCCAGTCTGTATCTAACAACCCCCTCTCTGGGGACTAGCCTGTCCAGTCTGTATCTAACAACCCCCTCTCTGGGGCCTGTCCAGCCTGTATCTAACAACCCCCTCTCTGGGGACTAGCCTGTCCAGCCTGTATCTAACAACCCCCTCTCTGGGGACTAGCCTGTCCAGTCTGTATCTAACAACCCCCTCTCTGGGGACTAGCCTGTCCAGTCTGTATCTAACAACCCCCTCTCTGGGGACTAGCCTGTCCAGCCTGTATCTAACAACCCCCTCTCTGGGGCCTGTCCAGTCTGTATCTAACAACCCCCTCTCTGGGGCCTGTCCAGTCTGTATCTAACAACCCCCTCTCTGGGGACTAGCCTGTCCAGTCTGTATCTAACAACCCCCTCTCTGGGGACTAGCCTGTCCAGCCTGTATCTAACAACCCCCTCTCTGGGGCCTGTCCAGTCTGTATCTAACAACCCCCTCTCTGGGGCCTGTCCAGTCTGTATCTAACAACCCCCTCTCTGGGGACTAGCCTGTCCAGTCTGTATCTAACAACCCCCTCTCTGGGGACTAGCCTGTCCAGCCTGTATCTAACAACCCCCTCTCTGGGGACTAGCCTGTCCAGACACATTTCTACCCTGTATCTAACCCCCCTCTCTGGGGCTTTCTACCCAGAATCAACAACCTAATCTCCAGCAAGCTGCCCAGTATCAGTCTCTATTCTCTGGGTAATAGGAGTTGGTAGTTCAGGCTGTATCAGTCTCTGTTCTCTGGGTAATAGGAGTTGGTTGTTCAGGCTGTATCAGTCTCTGTTCTCTGGGTAATAGGAGTTGGTAGTTCAGGCTGTATCAGTCTCTGTTCTCTGGGTAATAGGAGTTGGTAGTTCAGGCTGTGTCAGTCTCTATTCTCTGGGTAATAGGAGTTGGTAGTTCAGGCTGTTCGTCAGACACTGGGGAATGTCAGGGCTGTATATCTCCATTCCACAGACCCTCCTGACCCTTTAGACAATGCTGCCTTTCAAATCCTAAATGTCTCCGACCAGGCAGGCGGGAGTGAGGCCCGTGTGTGTGTGTCTGTGTGTGTGTGTGTGTGTGTGTGTGTGTGTGTGTGTGTGTGTGTGTCTGTGTGTGTGTGTGTGTGTGTGAGTGTGTGTGTGTGTGTGTGTGTGTGTGTGTGTGTGTGTGTGTGTGTGTGTGTGTGTGTGTGTGTGTGTGTGTGTGTGTGTGTGTGTGTGTGTGTGTGTGTGTGTGTGTGCAGGTGTGTGTAGGTGTGCTTGCGTGTGTGTGTGTCTGTGTGTGTGTGTGTGTGTGTGTGTGTGTGTGTGTGTGTGTGTGTGTGTGTGTGTGTGTGTGTGTGTGTGTGTGTGTGTGTGTGTGTGTGTGTGTGTGTGTGTGTGTGTGTGTGTGTGTGTGTGTCGGGCGGAGGGGGAATCCCTGAGACATATTAACCATATTCACATGCTTGGCTCTGAGGTGATGCTTCCAGTGTCAAGACAGATACACCAGACGCTGTCTTTCACAGACCCGTGAGGAAGTCCTGGGGTAAAACGTGAGGGAAGAGTTCTTAGTTCTAACTTCTAAATTCTAAGTTGTTAGTTCTAAGTTTAAATTCTTAGTTCTGCGTTCTACATTCAAGCTATAGCTCTGTCATCGTCTTCCAGGGTCAGAGTAACTGCTTGCCTGGCAGCCAGGGAAATCGAGAGGGAAGTAGGAGTGTGTTGAGTTGGAGAGAGAAGGAAGGAACACACTACTCAAGGCCAGTAATAAGTTACAGTATGAAGACAGGGCTCTCCAGTCGGCCTCTCTGACACCTCCCATGGTGACAACTGTGTTAATGTTCCTGTCATCATAACCTACACTCCCTACTGTCAGGGTGGACAGTACAACACAGCTGCTGTCTATGCTTTATTATGTATTAATATAGAGAAGATGAGAGGATGTGGCAGAGACAGAGCTGTCCCGCTGGACCTGAGTGATCCTTCCAACCAAATAAACATTGTCAGTCACAGCTGGTCAATGAGGTCAGTGCCTGGACAGACAGATAGACAGAGACAGACAGACAGACAGACAGACAGACAGACAGACAGACAGACAGACAGACAGACAGACAGACAGACAGACAGACAGACAGACAGACAGACAGACAGACAGACAGACAGACAGACAGACAGACAGACAGACAGACAGACAGACAGACAGACAGACAGACAGACAGAGAGCTGGATGAAATGCATGCGAACACATATCGCATTTGTCACTATCCATCAGAAGATCAAACATTTTCTTCATTCCACAATGATTTTTCTGGATATTTAGGTGACCCTTTATGGGTCCAGACCACCATTGGAGGCAAATCTTCCATTGTGCAACTTAACAGTTTTCATACCAGCAGTCTCAACCATCAAGCTTATTCTACATCCAAGACCTGACTACAAAGTGATTGTCTGTGATTGTGGTTGTCTCTGGAACATCACATTCTGTTCTGTAGCGGTGCAATAGGTGGGTGTTGACAGCTTGCTAGGTGTTCTGCCTGGGCATGACTGTGTGTGTGACAGCTTATAGAACCTCAGGACTCCCTCTGATGACATCACAATGGTGTTCTCAGAACGGTGGAATGTAGCACCAGGGACCGGGTTTCCTCTGTCTCGTTAGTGGTCAGTTGTTATCTCCTTTCAAATAGATTACAACTGTTTTATTCACTTGTTCATTTCATTTCCTTCTCCTTCGGAAGTAATATGTTGTTTACCCAGTAAACAGAGACTCCTCCCTGTGGTAACCATGTTGCTTTGCTTACACACACACACACACACACACACACACACACACACACACACACACACACACACACACACACACACACACACACACACACACACACACACACACACACACACACACACACACACACACACACACACACCACAGATAACATCTCTCAACACACACACACACAATTTATAGCTGCCTACGTCCCTAGTCTGCCTGCATATGGGCCTGTTAACGGCTCTATAGGCCTGACAAGACACTTAAGGTTAGCCTACTGGCAAGAGTGAGTCAGGATGGTAAACAGGAGCTTGGTTTTGATAATAAAAACACTACAGCAAAATTATAGCCATAAAGCATTTGCCGACTGTAACCATGATTGTAACCATGACTGTAACCATGGCAGCAAACACAAGGAAACACCTGATGCATTGCATTGATAATCAATCAATATGAATCAAAATAATTAAAACAGAAGAGATTGGAACAAATATTTTGGCAAGATTCTTTTTGATAACCAAAGGTGTGTTGTTGATAAGGTCAGGGATCAAATCAAATCAAATCAAAGGTTATTTGTCTCTGTTACACTGCAGTCTCAGACAGTGTTGATAGAGTCAGGGATGTCTCTGTTACACTGGAGTCTCAGACAGTGTTGATAGAGTCAGGGATGTCTCTGTTACACTGGAGTCTCAGACAGTGTTGATAGAGTCAGGGATGTCTCTGTTACACTGGAGTCTCAGACAGTGTTGATAGAGTCAGGGATGTCTCTGTTACACTGGAGTCTCAGACAGTGTTGATAGAGTCAGGGATGTCTCTGTTACACTGGAGTCTCAGACAGTGTTGATAGAGTCAGGGATGTCTCTGTTACACTGGAGTCTCAGACAGTGTTGATAGAGTCAGGGATGTCTCTGTTACACTGGAGTCTCAGACAGTGTTGATAGAGTCAGGGATGTCTCTGTTACACTGGAGTCCCAGACAGGATTGAATGTGATCTGAGTATCAGATAGCTACACCCCCCATGCCTCCGACCCCTTTCCCTCCCCGACCCCACACTCTGTGTACAGTGAAGTTACATAGCCAGCATCCCCCCCTCTGCATTTAGCAGGTCACCCCCACCCCAACCCCTCCTGATCTAAATGACCTCATCAGTCTATTGGCTCATGTGTTCACATGGTCAAGGGAGGGGGGGTGTAATTTGCGAGGTAACATGATGTAATCTCACCTCACACATACACATATATCCAGCCAATCATGCCCTAGACCCAGCCCCAATATTAACTCCAGTATTAACCCTTAGTAACGTGTGTGTGTGTGTGTGTGTGTGTGTGTGTGTGTGTGTGTGTGTGTGTGTGTGTGTGTGTGTGTGTGTGTGTGTGTGTGTGTGTGTGTGTGTGTGTGTGTGTGTGTGTGTGTGTGTGTGTGTGTGTGTGTAAGGTTCGGGAGGTGATGACATCTCTTTTCAGCACATGTCAAATAAATCACTCAGACCCAGGTCATTGTTGAGTAGAGGTGTGTGTGTGTGTGTGTGTGTGTATGCGCGTGTTTTGGGCTATGCGTGTGTTATTAATACTCTAGAGGGGGTTGTTGGGGGATTTGAGAAAGCTTATTGGGTTTCAGAGCTTCTGAGCTCAGAGACAAATGTCCCTACATGGAATTTTTATTCTCCCCTCCCAAAGTGCTAATGACCAGCCCCCCTTCCTGTCCTCCCTGTCCATCCATCAGACCCCCTCTGCACGCATAATGCAGTCTGCTGTCTTAACCTCTGTAGGGGGAACATACACGCACACAATCACATACACACAGGTACACAGGTACACGTGCACATGTAACGGATGTGAAATGGCTAGCTAGTTAGCGGGTACGCGCTAGTAGCATTTCAATCAGTTACGTCACTTGCTCTGAAACCAATATGTAGTGTTGCCCCTTGCTCTGCAAGGGCCGTGGCCTTTGTGGAGCGATGGGTAACGATGCTTCGTGGGCGACCGTTGTTAATGTGTGCAGAGGGTCCCTGGTTCGCGCCCGTGTCGGGGCGAGGGGACGGTTTAAAGTTATACTGTTACATTGATGCTGTTGACCCGGATCACTGGTTGCTGCGGAAAAGGAGGAGGTTGAAAGGGGGGTGAGTGTAACGGATGTGAAATGGCTAGCTAGTTAGCGGGTACGCGCTAGTAGCATTTCAATCAGTTACGTCACTTGCTCTGAAACCAATATGTAGTGTTGCCCCTTGCTCTGCAAGGGCCGCGGCTTTTGTGGAGCGATGGATAACGACGCTTCGTGGGCGACTGTTGTTGATGTGTGCAGAGGGTCCCTGGTTCGCGCCCGTGTCGGGGCGAGGGGACGGTTTAAAGTTATACTGTTACACACACACACACACATTAGATTAGAGTGTTGGGCCAGTAACTGAAAGGTGAAAAAAAAACATGTCAAATCTGTCACTGTGCACTTAACCCTAATTGCTCCAGGGGCTCTGTACAACGGTGACCTTGTCCGTGACCCCACTCCCTGCGGGTGTCTCAGAGGGAGCTGGGTAACACGACAAATATTAGCACCCCCCTAATTATTATTATTATTATTAGGGGCATTAACAGGGGTCTGCCTGTCTCTCTCTCTCTGTCTAGAAATATCTGTAATAGTGTGATGATGTGCTGGTCTGTCTGTCTGTCTGTCTGTCTGTCTGTCTGTCTGTCTGTCTGTCTGTCTGTCTGTCTGTCTGTCTGTCTGTCTGTCTGTCTGTCCGTCTGTCCGTCTGTCCGTCTGTCCGTCTGTATGGCAGTCTGTCTGTGTCTGTCTGTCAGTATGTCTGCCTGTCCGTCTGTCCGTCTGTCCGTCAGTCAGTCAGTCAGTCAGTCAGTCAGTCAGTCAGTCTGTCTGTCTGTCTATCAGTCAGTCAGTCAGTCAGTCAGTCAGTCAGTCAGTCAGTCAGTCAGTCAGTCAGTCAGTCTGTCAGTGTGTCTAGTTGATGTCACCACATGTGTGTGTGTGTGTGTGTGTGTGTGTGTGTGTACGCGTAGCCCCTAAGGTGTCTGCATGGTAAGAGGAAGGAAGTATAAATGCTAACGGCAACCTACCCTCCACTAAAGGCCCCATGCTAGGTTCAGTTTACTGCTACCCTCTACTAAATGCCCCATGCTAGGTTCAGTTTACTGCTACCCTCCACTAAAGGCCCCATACTAGGTTCAGTTTACTGCTACCCTCTACTAAAGGCCCCATACTAGGTTCAGTTTACTGCTACCCTCTACTAAAGAGCCCATACTAGGTTCAGTTTACTGCTACCCTCTACTAAAGGCCCCATACTAGGTTCAGTTTACTGCTACCCTCTACTAAAGGCCCCATACTAGGTTCAGTTTACTGCTACCCTCTACTAAAGGCCCCATACTAGGTTCAGTTTACTGCTACCCTCTACTAAAGGCCCCATGCTAGGTTCAGTTTACTGCTACCCTCTACTAAAGGTCCCATACTAGGTTCAGTTTACTGCTACCCTCTACTAAAGGCCCCATACTAGGTTCAGTTTACTGCTACCCTCTACTAAAGGCCCCATGCTAGGTTCAGTTTACTGCTACCCTCTACCAAAGGCCCCATGCTGGGTTCAGTCTGCTGCTACCCTCCACTAAAGGCCCCATGCTGGGTTCAGTTTGCTGCTACCCTCCACTAAAGGCCCCATACTAGGTTCAGTTTACTGCTACCCTCTACTAAAGGCCCCATACTAGGTTCAGTTTACTGCTACCCTCTACTAAAGGCCCCATACTAGGTTCAGTTTACTGCTACCCTCTACTAAAGAGCCCATACTAGGTTCAGTTTACTGCTACCCTCTACTAAAGGCCCCATACTAGGTTCAGTTTACTGCTACCCTCTACTAAAGGCCCCATACTAGGTTCAGTTTACTGCTACCCTCTACTAAAGGCCCCATACTAGGTTCAGTTTACTGCTACCCTCTACTAAAGGCCCCATGCTAGGTTCAGTTTACTGCTACCCTCTACTAAAGGCCCCATACTAGGTTCAGTGTTTTGCTGGTGGAGTAGTGAACTTTTTAAATAGGAGAGTCCTGGGATATGACCCTTTTGACTGATGGGTCACACTTTCCCTGGACTGCATGTCTGCGCACACACACACACACACACACACACACACACACACACACACACACACACACACACACACACACACACACACACACACACACACACACACACACACACACACACACACACACACACACACACACACACACACACACACACACACACACACACACACACAGTCTGCGGGGCTGTGACTATGATGATGGATGATGGATGCCCTGCCCTCTGTATATATAGCCCTGCCCTGGCTAGTTAGCATGGTTGGCATGGTCCAAGCTAGCAGTCATACCCTAAATATACCCCCAAAATAAATACTTCCAGATTCAACCCTCAACTGTTGTTTAGAAAGGCCTTAGCTTAAATCTGAGAGGGGAAAAGTCTAAAACCGTTTACTGTTGATATTACAACAGCAGTTCTGAGCCTAAATCTCACAGGACAAAAATAAGGTGAAAACCGTTTGATGTTGACGCAGAGAACATGTTTTAAATATCTCAGAGGGAAAAACCATTTGGTGGGCATGTGGTAGGTTTTCGTACGTGATCAGTGGGCTGATGTTGTGGATGTGGGCTGGTAGTTTTCAGTGTGGTCCTGTGGTAACCCTTCATCACCGTGGTAACGAGTAATGACATGATTTCTGTCCAAACTATGTTTTTCTGTCCCAAACCGACGGATACAGTTCGTGAAGTGTGTGTTTTATTTTTGGGAGTTTGAATGAGGGAGATCCGGTAAACAGTGACCACAGGATGTGATGTAAAAGGCTGAGAGGATGTGATATCATGGAGAAGGCTTCCATCTGGAGGACAGGTTGTCTTGCCAGCCAGGTGGGAAAATAAATAATGGTGGAAAACTATCAGGAAAGTACAACTGTTAAAATTATTCCAGCAGCGTCTGTACCTTCCCTATCTACTAACTCACCTTATCTATGCTTGTACCTTCCCTATCTACTAACTCACCTTATCTATGCTTGTACCTTCCCTATCTACTAACTCACCTTATTTATGCTTGTACCTTCCCTATCTACTAACTCACCTTATCAATGCTTGTACATTCCCTATCTACTAACTCACCTTATCAATGCTTGTACCTTCCCTATCTACTAACTCACCTTATCAATGCTTGTACCTTCCCTATCTACTAACTCACCTTATCAATGCTTGCACCTTCCCTATCTACTAACTCACCTTATCAATGCTTGCACCTTCCCTATCTACTAACTCACCTTATCAATGCTTGCACCTTCCCTATCTACTAACTCACCTTATCAATGCTTGCACCTTCCCTATCTACTAACTCACCTTATCAATGCTTGTACCTTCCCTATCTACTAACTCACCTTATCAATGCTTGTACCTTACCTATCTACTAACTCACCTTATCAATGCTTGTACCTTCCCTATCTACTAACTCACCTTATCAATGCTTGCACCTTCCCTATCTACTAACTCACCTTATCAATGCTTGTACCTTACCTATCTATTAACTCACCTTATCAACACCTGTACTTCCCTATCTATTAACTCACCTTATCAACACTTGTACCTTCCCTGTCTACTAATGTCAACAACACTCCCTATCTGGCTTCTAGGTCACCAGGCTGCTCGTTATGGCGCACAACTGTCACCATCGTTACGCGCACCAGCGCATCATCAGACTCACCTGGACTTCATCACCTCCCTGATGACCTTCCCTAATACAGTTGAAGTCGCAAGTTTACATACACTTAGGTTGAAGTTATTAAAACTCGATTTTTCAACCACTCCACAAATTTCTTGTTAACAAACTATGATTTTGGCAAGTCGGTTAGGACATCTACCTTGTGCATGGCACATGTCATTTGTCCAACAGACAGATTATTTCACTTATAATTCAGCATCAGATACATGGGCTTCACATACTGAGACAGAGGGGCGCTGTTTCCCTCGCTCGGATGCTTTCTCCGGTGAGATTCAGCCACTTGCGAAATGATGCGAATTGACGTAAACCTATTCCCTATATAGTTCTGGTCAAAAGTAGTGCACTATGTACTAGGAACTAGGGTGTAATTTGGGACGCAGGCATTATGTACAGTTGAAGTCGGAAGTTTACATACACTTAGGTTGGAGTCATTAAAACTCGTTTTACAACCACTCCACAAGTTTCTTGTTAACAAACTATAGTTTTGGCAAGTCGGTTAGGACATCTACTTTGTGTATGACACAAGTAATTTTTACAACAATTGTTTACAGACAGATTATTTCACTTATAATTCAGTTTATCACAACTCCAGTGGGTCAGAAGTTTACATTCACAAAGTTGACTGTGCCTTTAAACAGCTTGGAAAATTACAGAAAATTACGTCATGGCTTTAGAAGCTTCTGATAGGCTAATTGACATCATTTGAGTCAATTGGAGGTGTACCTGTGGATGTATTTCAAGGCCTACCTTCAAACTCAGTGACTCTTTGCTTGACATCATGGGAAAATCAAAAGAAATCGGCCAAGACCTCAGGAGAAAAAAAATTGACCTCCACTGGTTCGTCCTTGGGAGCAATTACCAAACACCTGAAGGTACCACGTTCGTCTGTACAAACAATAGTGTGCAAGTAGAAACACCATGGGAACACGCAGTCGTCATACCGCTCAGGAAGGAGACGCGTTCTGTCTCCTAGAGATGAACGTACTTTCGTGCGAAAAGTGCAAATCAATCCCAGAACAATAGCAAAGGACCTTGTGAAGATGCTGGAGGAAACCTGTACAAAAATATCTATGTCCACAGTAAAATGAGTCGTACATCTACATAACCTGAAAGGCCGCTCAGCAAGGAAGAAGCCACTGCTCCAAAACCGCCATAAAAAAACCTGACGACGAATTGCAACTCCACATGGGGACAAAGATCGTACTTTTTGGAGAAATATCCTCTGGTCTGATGAAACAAAAATAGAACTGTTTGGCCATGATGGCCATCGTTATGTTTGGAGGAAAAAGGGGGAGGCTTGCAACCCAAAGAACACCATCCCAACCGTGAAGCACGGGGGTGGCAGCATCATGTTGTGGGGGTGCTTTGCTGCAGGAGGGACTGGTGCACTTCACAAAATAGTTGGCATCATGAGGACGGAAAATTATGTTGATATTTTGAAGCAACATCTCAAAACATTAGTCGGAAAGTTAAAGCTTGGTCGCAAATGGGTCTTCCAAATGCACAATGACCCCAAGCATACTTCCAAAGTTGTGGCAAAATGGCTTAAGGACAACAAAGTCAAGGTAATGGAGTGGCCATTGCAAAGCCCTGACCTCAATCCAATAGAACATTTGTGGGCAGATCTGAAAAAGCGTATGCGAGCAAGGAGGCCTACAAACCTGATTCAGTTACACCAGTTCTGTCAGGAGGAATGGGCCAAAATCCACCCAAATTATTGTGAGAAGCTTGTGGAAGACTACCCAAAACATTTGACCCAAATCAAACAATTTAAAGGCTATGCTACCAAATACTAGTTGAGTGTATGTAAACTTCTGACCCACTGGGAATGTGATGAAATAGATAAAAGCTAAAATAAATAATTCTCTCTACTATTATTCTGACATTTCACATTCTTAAAATACAGTGGTGATCTTAACTGACCTAAAACAGGGAATTTTTTACTGGGATTAAATGTCAGGAATTGTGAAAAACTGAGTTTAAATGTATTTGGCTAAGGTGTATGTAAACTTCAACTGTATATGTCACTCCCTTTGTTTCTTCCCCAGGCGTCCTTGTTAATGTTTCAGTTTCTTGTCTGCGTGTTGATCGTGTTTCTTGTTGTTTCATTTATTTATGAAATGATTCACTCCCTGAACTTTCTTCCCGACTCCCAGCGCACACGTGACAGAATAACGTCTCACCTAAGGGAAGCATCAGGGAGTGTTTTTTTGTTTTTGTTTTGGTGGTGATGTCGTGTTGTCCAGGTGGCAGTACCGGAGCTACCGGTGAGTCCTCACGCTTCAACTGGCTCGTCGGGTTCTCATGCTTCAGCCAGCTTGTCGGACTCTCAAGCCTTAGCCAGTTTGTCGGACTCTCACGCATCAGCTGGCTCGTTGGGCTCCTACGCCTCGGCCAGCTCTTCAGGCTCCTACGCCTCGGCCAGCTCTTCAGGCTCTCACGCCTCAGCCGGTTCATCCGCGCCTCAGTGGAGGCGACCTGTTCCGCTCCTGATCCCCGGGATCGTCCCCTTGGTCGGCGTCCTGCGGCTGGAGTCACGCTCCAGGGAGGGGGTACTGTCACGTATACTTCTTGTTTTGTATTATGTTCTCATTTATTAATTAAATGATACACTCCCTGAACTTGCTTCCCGACTCTCAGTGCACACGTTACAACTAACTCACCTTGTTAACACCTGTACCTTCCCTATCTACTAACTCACCTTCACGTCTTCACTCAGTTCTATCAAAAGTTTTAGAACACCTACTCATTCAAGGATTTTTCTTTATTTTGACTATTTTCTACATTGTAGAAATAACACATATGGAATTATGTAGTAACCAAAAAAGTGTTCAACAAATCTAAATATATTTGAGATTCTTCAAATAGCCACCCTTTGCCTTGATGACAGCTTTGCACAGCTGAGCAAGAGGACAAGTACATTTGAGTGTCTAGTTGAAGAAAACATCTCACAAGTCCTCAACTGGCAGCGTCATTAATTAGTACACGCAAAACACCAGTCTCAACGTCAACAGTGAAGAGGCGACTCCGGGATGCTGGCCTTCTAGGCAGAGTTCCTCTGTCCAGTGTCTGTGTTCTTTTGCCCATCTTTATCTTTTCTTTTTATTGGCCAGTCTGAGATATGGCTTTTTCTTTGCAACTCTGCCTAGAAGGCCAGCATCCCGGAGTCGCCTCTTCACTGTTGACACTGAGCTGGTGTTTTGCGGGTACTATATAATGAAGCTGCCAGTTGAGAACTTGTGAGGTGTCTGTTTCTCAAACTAAACACTCAAATGTACTTGTCCTCTTGCTCAGTTGTGCACCGGGGCCTCCCACTCCTCTTTGAATTCTGGTTAGAGCCAGTTTGCACTCTTCTGTGAAGGGAGTAGTACACAGCCTTGTACGAGATCTTCAGTTTCTTGGCAATTTCTCGCATGGAATAGCCTTAATTTCTTAAAACAAGAGTAGACTGACGAGTTTCAGAAGAAAGGTCTTTGTTTCTGGCCATTTTGAGCCTGTAATCGAACCCACAAATGCTGATGCTCCAGATACTCAACCAGTCTAAAGAAGGCCAGTTTTATTGCCTCTTTAATCAGTAAAACAGTTTTCAGCTGTGCTAACATAATTGCAAAAGGGGTTTCCAATGATCAATTAGCCTTTTAAAATGATAAACTTGGATTAGCTAACACAACGTGCCATTGGAACACAGGAGTGATGGTTGCTGATATTGAGCCTCTACGCCTATGTAGATATTCCATAAAAAATCAGCTGTTTCCAGCTACAATAGTCATTTACAACATTAACAATGTCTACACTGTATTTCTGATCAATTTGATGTTATTTTAATGGACAGAAAATGTTATTTTCTTTCAAAAACAAGGACATTTCTAAGTGACCCCCAAACTTTTGAACAGTAGTGTATATGAATAAAAATGTATTCACTCTGGATAGGAGACTGGTGCATAGGTCTTGAGAGAGAGAGCCCTCACCCCTGACCCCCTACTGGCCCTGGGCCTGCTGCTTAACCCTCTAATTAGCCTCTCTGACAGGGAGTTACTCCAGGAGTAGACTGTTGTATGGTGCATAGGGCTTCTCCACTTTTTAAATTAGTGTAGTATTAGCTATTGAAATGGTGTATTGCAATGTTTACGTGCTCCATGTTCCTGCTGACAAAGTCATACATCCCCCCCTATTTCTACAATCAGATTTTAAACCTAAGTCTAACCTAAGCACACTTATACTATACCCTTATACCTAATCTTAAATTAAGACCAAAAAGCAAAAGTTAGTTAATACATTTTTATGATTTTGCCAATTCTAACATTGTGGCTTTGTAACTTGTAGAAACCCAACAGGACATTTTGTGATTTTATTATTATTATTATTTTTTTTAACCTTTATTTAACTAGGCAAGTTAGTTAAGAACAAATTCTTATTGACAATGATGGCCTGCCAAAAGGCAAAAGGCCTCCTGCGGGGACAGGGGCTGGGATTAAATATAACATTTTAAAAGATTATAAATATAGGACAAAACACACATCACGACAAGAGAGTCAACACAACACTACATAAAGAGAGACATAAGACAACAACATAGCAAGGCAGCAACACATGACAACACAGCATGGTAGCAACACAACATAGCAACAATATGGTTGCAACACAACATGGTAGCAGCACAAAACATGGTAAAAACATTATTGGGCACAGACAACAGCACAAAGTGCAAGAAGTTACAGATAATACACCACACAAAGCAGCAACAACTGTCAGTAAGAGTGTCCATGATTGAGTCTTTGAATGAAGAGATTGAGATAAAACTGTCCAGTTTGAGTGTTTGTTGCTGCTTGTTCCTGTCGCTTGCTGCAGCGAACTGAAAAGAGGAGCGACCCAGGGATGTGTGTGCTTTGGGGACCTTTAACAGAATGTGACTGCCAGAACAGGTGTTGTATGTGGAGGATGAGGGCTGCAGTAGGTATCTCAGATAGGGGGGAGTGAGGCCTAAGAGGGTTTTATAAATAAGCAACAACCAGTGGGTCTTGCGACGGGTATATAGAGATGACCAGTTTACAGAGGACTATAGAGTGCAGTGATGTGTCCTATAAGGAGCATTGGTGGCAAATCTGATGGCCGACTGGTAAAGAACATCTAGCTGCTCGAGAGCACCCTTACCTGCCGATCTATAAATTACGTCTCCGTAATCTAGTATGGGTAGGATGGCCATCTGAATCAGGGTTAGTGTGGCAGCTGGGGGGAAAGAGGAGCGATTACGATAGAGCAGTGGTTCCCAAACTTTTCATAGTCCGGTACCCCTTCAAACATTCAACCTCAACCTGAGTACCCCCTCTAGCACCAGGGTCAGCGCACCATCAAATGTTGTTTTTTGCCATCATTGTAAGCCTGCCACACACACACTATATGATACATTTATTAAACATAACAATGAGCTCGTGGGACGTAACAAAGGGCTCTTATGCAGTGCCTTGCAAAAGTATTCATCCCCCTTGGCGTTTTCTATTTTGCTGCATTACAACCTGTAATTTAAATAGGTTTTTATTTGGATTTCATGTAATGGACATACACAAAATAGTCCAACATGTTGAAGTGAAATGAAAAAAATTACTTGTTTAAATAAAATAAAAAACCCCAAAAGGATAAGCGGTACGTGCATATGTATTCACCCCTTTTGCTATGAAGCCCCTAAATAATATCTGCTGCAACCAATTACCTTCAGAAGTCACATAATTAGTGAAATAAAGTCCACTTGTGTGCAATCTAAGTGTCACATGATCTGTCACATGATCTCAGTATACAGCTGAAGTCGGAAGTTTACATACACCTTAGCCAAATACATGCAAACTCAGTTTTTCACAATTCCTGACATTTAATCCTTGTAAATATTCCCAGTCTTAGGTCAGTTAGGATCACCACTTTATTTTAAGAATGTGAAATGTCAGAATAATAGTAGAGAGAATGATTTATTTCAGCTTTTATTTATTTCATCACATTCCCAGTGGGTCAGAAGTTTACATACACTCAATTAGTATTTGGTAGCGCTGCCTTTAAATTGTTTAACTTGAGTCAAACATTTTGGGTAGTATTCCACAAGCTTCCCATAATACGTTGGGTGAATTTTGGCCCATTCCTCCTGACAGAGCTGGTGTAACTGAGTCAGGTTTGTAGGCCTCCTTGCTCGCACATGCTTTTTCAGTCCTGCCCACACATTTTCTGTAGGATTGAGGTCAGGGCTTTGTGATGACCACTCCAATACCTTCACTTTGTTGTCCTTAAGCCATTTTGCCACAACTTTGGAAGTATGCTTGGGGTCATTGTCCATTTGGAAGACCCATTTGCGACCAAGCTTTAACTTTCTGACTGATGTCTTGAGATGTTGCTTCAATATATCCACATAATTGTCCGTCCTCATGATGCCATCTATTTTGTGAAGTGCACCAGTCCCTCCTGCAGCAAAGCACCCCCACAACATGATGCTGCCACCCGCATGCTTCACGGTTGGGATGGTCTTCTTTGGCTTGCAGGCCTCCCCCTTTTTCCTCCAAACATAACAATGGTCATTATGGCCAAACAGTTCAATTTGAGTTTCATTGGTCCAAGGACATTTCTCCAAAAAGTACGATCTTTGTCCCCATGTGCAGTTGCAAACCGTAGGCTGGCTTTTTTATGGCGGTTTTGGAGCAGTAACTTCTTCCTTGATGAACGGCCTTTCAGGTTATGTCAATATAGGACTCGTTTTACTGTGGACATAGATACTTTTGTACCTGTTTCCTCCAGCATCTTCACAAGGTCCTTTGCTGTTGTTCTGGGATTCATTCGCACCAAAGTACGTTCATCTCTAGGAGACAGAACGCGTCTCCTTCCTGAGCGGTATGACGGCTGCATGGTCCCATGGTGTTTCTACTTGCATACTATTGTTTGTACAGACGAACGTGGTACCTTCAGGTGTTTGGTAATTGCTCCCAAGGACGAACCAGTGGAGGTCAATTTTTTTTTCCTGAGGTCTTGGCCGATTTCTTTTGATTTTCCCATGATGTCAAGCAAAGAGTCACTGAGTTTGAAGGTAGGCCTTGAAATACATCCACAGGTACACCTCCAATTGACTCAAATGATGTCAATTAGCCTATCAGAAGCTTCTAAAGCCATGACGTAATTTTCTGGAATTTTCCAAGCTGTTTAAAGGCACAGTCAACTTTGTGAATGTAAACTTCTGACCCACTGGAGTTGTGATAAACTGAATTATAAGTGAAATAATCTGTCTGTAAACAATTGTTGTAAAAATTACTTGTGTCATACACAAAGTAGATGTCCTAACCGACTTGCCAAAACTATAGTTTGTTAACAAGAAACTTGTGGAGTGGTTGTAAAACGAGTTTTAATGACTCCAACCTAAGTGTATGTAAACTTCCGACTTCAACTGTACATAATGCCTGCGTCCCAAATTACACCCTAGTTCCTAGTACATAGTGCACTACTTTTGACCAGAACTATATAGGGAATAGGTTTACGTCAATTCGCATCATTTCGCAAGTGGCTGAATCTCACCGGAGAAAGCATCCGAGCGAGGGAAACAGCGCCCCTCTGTCTCAGTATGTGAAGCCCATGTGTCTGATGCTGTCTGGACCAAAAGAGTATAACATGTTGCTGCCGTAGCATTTGATTGATTGATGTCTGCAAGCATTTGATCTCCCTTAATAATCAAATAAAATAAGAATCAGCCAACCAGCGTTGAGCTCAGCTCGACTGTGGGTTGTCCTGGTGCAGAAAAAATGTCCCCCAAGAGATTCGGCTTCACACCAATCAAATCACTTCTCAAGCAAAATGTCATTTTCAGAAACACTTCTCTGTTTCTGGTCTGCTTGTGTTGATGTCCTACAGCAGTTAGCTTGCTAAATCAGCCCTTTCCTAAGCCATGGATGGAGATGGGGATTTGGACTTGTGGTTTTTACTTAATTCTCTGTGCAGACCAATGATTATGACAGCGATTCTGATCTAACCATAAATGAATATGCTGTGCCACTGGCCTGAGACAATTGAAGATCAATATGTAGCCTAGATGTAGGCTAGTAGACTCACATTAACTCGCCTGCTAACTTAGCTGGTTCATTGTTGCCAATGCGAGGAAATTAGGCTAGCAAGCATTTTAGCTAGGTAGCCTATGACAACAACAACTAAAAGTGTACTGTATGACAAAGACAAATACCGTCAACATGAAAGAGAGGAGGATGGCAATGGCATTCAAGTAGTCTACAAGTAGGGTGAGTCAAAATGTGTTGTTTTACTTGCGTGCGCGCACACAAACACACAGACAGAAATCTGTACCATGGACAGCCACTTGATATTTAGTAACATTGATTGGACTAAATTATTTTCGGTATCTTTAAGTTTGTTTTCAGTGTATTAATCTAAGATTATAGACATTGTTGTCTTTGTGCTGACTTGCAGTAACTCTGTGGTTCTAAATTAGTAGTTTTTTACTAAACTGTTGAAAACATTAATAACTTGCTTGACCATGCTGCAGGCATCAGACCAAGGCTCTGCATCTGTTCTCGTGCTCCTAGACCTTATTGCTGCTTTTGACACCATCGATCACCACATTCTTTTGGATAGATTGGAAACCGAAATTGGTCTACACAGACAAGTTCTTGCCTGGTGTAGATCTTATTTGTCGGAAAGATATCCATTTGTCTCTGTGGATGGTTTGTCCTCTGACAAATCAATTGTACATTTCGGTGTTCTTAAATGTTCTGTTTTAGAACTATTATTGTTTTCACTATATATTCTACCTCTTGGTGATGTCATTTGGAAACACAATGTCAACTTTCATTGCTATGCTGATGACACACAGCTGTACATTTAGATGAAACATGGTGAAGCCCCAAAGTTGCCTACCCTGGAAGCCTGCGTTTCAGACAAAAGGAAGTGGATGGCGGAAAATGTTTTACTTTTAAACTCGGACAAAACTGTAATGCTTGTTCTAGGTCCCAAGAAACAAAGAGATCTGCTGTTGGATCTGGCAATTAATCTTGATGGTGGTACAGTCGTCTCAAATAAAACTGTGAAGAACCTCAGCGTCGACCCTGATCTCTCTTTTGACAAACTTATCAAGAATATTTCAAGGACAGCTTTTTTCCATCTTCGTAACATTGCAGAAATCTGAAACTTTTTGTTAAAAAATGATGCAGAAAAACTAATCCATACTTTTGTCATTTATAGATTAGACTACTGCAATGCTCTACTCTCCGGCTACCTGGATAAAGTAGTAAATAAACTTCAGTTAGTGCTAAACATGGCTGCTAGAATCTTGACTACAATTTAATCATCTTACTCCAGTGCTAGCCTCTTTACACTGTCTTCCTGTTAATTAAGGCTAGGGCTGATTTCAAGGTTTTACTGCTAACCTACAAAGCATTACATGGGCTTGCTCCTACCTATCTCTCCGATTTGGTCCTGTCGTACATACCTACACGTACGCTACAGTCACAAGACGCAGGCCTCCTTATTGTCCCTATAATTTTTAAGCTAACAGGCAGGGCTTTCTTCTATAGAGTTACATTTTTCTGCCTGACCAGCTCCCCTCTACTGGGATTCTTTGCCTCTGACCTATTACGGGGGCTGAGTCACTGGTTTACTAGTGTTCTTTCATGCAGTCCTTAGGAGGGGTGTGTCACTTGAGTGGGTTGAGTCACAGACGTGATCTTCCTGTCCGGTTTTACGCCCCCTCGGACTCGTGCGGTGGAGGAGATCTTTGTGGGCTATACTCAGCCTTGTCCCAGGCTAGTAGGTTGGTGGTCTGTTGATATCCCTCTAGTGGTATGGGGGCTGTGCTGTGGCAAAGTGGTTGGGGTTATATCCTGACTGATTGACCCTGTCCGGGGGTATCATTGGACGGGGCCACAGTGTCCCCCCCCCCCCCCCCCCCGTCTTAGCCTCCTGTATCTATTCTGCAATAGTTTATGTGCCAGGGGGCTAGGGTCAGTCTGTTATATCTGGTGTAATTCTCCTGTTTTATCTGGTGTTCTGTGTGAATTTAAGTATTCTTCCTCTAATTCCCTCTCTCTCTCTCTATATCCCTCCGGGAGGACCTGAGCCCTTGGACCATGCCTCAGGACTACCTGGCTTGATGACTTCTGGCTGTCCCCAGACCATCTGGTCGTGCTGCTGCTCCAGTTTCAACTGTTCTGCCTGCGGCTATGGAGCCCTGACCTGTTCACCGAACTTGCTACCTTGTTCTGTACTTGCTGTTTTCGACTGTCTCTCTCTCTATCACACCTATTGTCTCAACCTCTGAATGCTCAGCTATGAAAAGCCAACTGACATTTACTCCTGAGGTACTGACCTGTTGCACCCTCTTCAACCACTGTGATTATTATTTGACCCTGCTGGTCATATATGAAGGTTTGAACATCTTGAAGAACAATCTAGCCTTAATGGCCATGTACTCTTATAATCTCCACCTGACACAATCAGAAGAGGACTGGCCACCCCTCAGAGCCTGGTTCCTCTCTAGGTTTCTTTCTAGGTTCCTGCCTTTCTAGGGAGTTTTTCCTAGCCACCGTGCTTCTACATCTGCATTGCTTGCTGTTTGGGGTTTTAAGCTGGGTTTCTGTATAGCACTTTGTGACATCTACTGATTTAAAAATGGCTTCATAAATACATTTGATTGATTGCAGGTGATATAACTGTTTGCTACATGTTCCATTTGGGATGCTGCTGACAGGGTTCCATTTGGGATGCTGCTGACAGGGTTCCATTTGGGATGCTGCTGATGGGGTTCCATTTGGGATGCTGCTGATGGGATTCCATTTGGGATGCAGCTGATAGGGTTCCATTTGGGATGCTGCTGATGTGGTTCCATTTGGGATGCTGCTGATGGGGTTCCATTTGGGATGCTGCTGACAGGGTTCCATTTGGGATGCTGCTGATGGGGTTCCATTTGGGATGCTGCTGATGGGATTCCATTTGGGATGCTGCTGTCAGGGTTCCATTTGGGATGCTGCTGATGGGATTCCATTTGGGATGCTGCTGATGGGGTTCCATTTGGGATGCTGCTGATGGGGTTCCATTTGGGATGCTGCTGATGGGATTCCATTTGGGATGCTGCTGACAGGAATCCATTTGGGATGCTGCTGACAGGGTTCCATTTGGGATGCTGCTGATGGGATTCCATTTGGGATGCTGCTGACAGGGTTCCATTTGGGATGCTGCTGACAGGGTTCCATTTGGGATGCTGCTGACAGGGTTCCATTTGGGATGCTGCTGACAGGGTTCCATTTGGGATGCTGCTGATGGGATTCCATTTGGGATGCTGCTGATGGGATTCCATTTGGGATGCTGCTGACAGGAATCCATTTGGGATGCTGCTGACAGGGTTCCATTTGGGATGCTGCTGACAGAGTTCCATTTGGGATGCTGCTGAAGGGGTTCCATTTGGGATGCTGCTGATGGGATTCCATTTGGGATGCTGCTGATGGGATTCCATTTGGGATGCTGCTGTCAGGGTTCCATTTGGGATGTTGCTGACAGGGTTCCATTTGGGATGCAGCTGACAGGGTTCCATTTGGGATGCAGCTGATGGGGTTCCATTTGGGATGCTGCTGATGGGATTCCATTTGGGATGCAGCTGATAGGGTTCCATTTGGGATGCTGCTGATGGGGTTCTATTTGGGATGCTGCTGATGGGGTTCCATTTGGGATGCTGCTGATGGGATTCCATTTGGGATGCTGCTGATGGGGTTCCATTTGGGATGCTGCTGATGGGTTTCCATTTGGGATGCTGCTGATGGGGTTCCATTTGGGATGCTGCTGATGGGGTTCCATTTGGGATGCTGCTGATGGGATTCCATTTGGGATGCAGCTGATAGGGTTCCATTTGGGATGCTGCTGATAGGGTTCCATTTGGGATGCTGCTGATGGGGTTCCATTTGGGATGCTGCTGATGGGATTCCATTTGGGATGCTGCTGACAGGGTTCCATTTGGGATGCTGCTGATGGGATTCCATTTGGGATGCTGCTGATGGGATTCCATTTGGGATGCTGCTGACAGGAATCCATTTGGGATGCTGCTGACAGGGTTCCATTTGGGATGCTGCTGACAGAGTTCCATTTGGAATGCTGCTGACAGAGTTCCATTTGGAATGCTGCTGATGGGGTTCTATTTGGGATGCTGCTGATGGGGTTCCATTTGGGATGCTGCTGATGGGATTCCATTTGGGATGCTGCTGATGGGGTTCCATTTGGGATGCTGCTGATGGGTTTCCATTTGGGATGCTGCTGATGGGGTTCCATTTGGGATGCTGCTGATGGGGTTCCATTTGGGATGCTGCTGATGGGGTTCCATTTGGGATGCTGCTGATGGGATTCCATTTGGGATGCTGCTGACAGGGTTCCATTTGGGATGCTGCTGATGGGATTCCATTTGGGATGCTGCTGATAGGGTTCCATTTGGGATGCTGCTGATAGGGTTCCATTTGGGATGCTGCTGATGGGGTTCTATTTGGGATGCTGCTGATGGGGTTCCATTTGGGATGCTGCTGATGGGATTCCATTTGGGATGCTGCTGATGGGGTTCCATTTGGGATGCTGCTGATGGGTTTCCATTTGGGATGCTGCTGATGGGGTTCCATTTGGGATGCTGCTGATGGGGTTCCATTTGGGATGCTGCTGATGGGATTCCATTTGGGATGCAGCTGATAGGGTTCCATTTGGGATGCTGCTGATAGGGTTCCATTTGGGATGCTGCTGATGGGGTTCCATTTGGGATGCTGCTGATGGGATTCCATTTGGGATGCTGCTGACAGGGTTCCATTTGGGATGCTGCTGATGGGATTCCATTTGGGATGCTGCTGATAGGGTTCCATTTGGGATGCTGCTGATAGGGTTCCATTTGGGATGCTGCTGATGGGGTTCCATTTGGGATGCTGCTGATGGGGTTCCATTTGGGATGCTGCTGATAGGGTTCCATTTGAGATGCTGCTGACAGGGTTCCATTTGGGATGCTGCTGATGGGGTTCCATTTGGGATGCTGCTGATGGGGTTCCATTTGGGATGCTGCTGACAGGGTTCCATTTGGGATGCTGCTGATAGGGTTCTATTTGGGATGCTGCTGATAGGGTTCCATTTGGGATGCTGCTGACAAGGTTCCATTTGGGATGCTGCTGACAGGGTTCCATTTGGGATGCTGCTGATAGGATTCCATTTGGGATGCTGCTGACAGGGTTCCATTTGAGATTCACCCTACAGGTTCAGTTGTTAGCTGTCTGAAAACTTAGTGCAAAGAACGTGTCTGGGGGAAAACACATGGAAAATCATACTGTGATAATAGCTGCTTATAGCTAGTCCAACGACAGGAACCTCAAACAGAGAGACATAACCTACACACAGGAGAGCAGTGAGAAAGCACACACAGTACAATATCACAGTAACCCTAACCCCTAGCCTCAACCCTAACCCTAACCTAACCCTAGCCCTAGCCTCAGCCCTAGCCCTACCCCTAGCCTCAGACCCAGCCCTACCCCTAGCCTCAGCCCCAGCCCTACCCCTAGCCTCAGCCCCAGCCCTACCGCTAGCATCAACCCCAGCCCTACCCCTAGCCTCAGCCCCAGCCCTACCCCTAGCCTCAGCCCCAGCCCTACCGCTAGCATCAACCCCAGCCCTACCCCTAGCCTCAGCCCCAGCCCTACCGCTAGCATCAACCCTAACCCTACCCCTAGCCTCAGCCCTAGCCCTAACCTAACCCTAGCCCTAGCCTCAACCCTAGCCCTACCCCTAGCCTCAGCCCTAGCCCTACCCCTAGCATCAACCCTAACCCTACCCCTAGCATCAACCCTAACCCTACCCCTAGCATCAACCCTAACCCTAGCCCTAGCCTCAGCCCCAGCCCTACCCCTAGCCTCAGCCCTAGCCCTAGCATCAACCCTAACCCTACCCCTAGCCTCAGCCCTAGCCCTACCCCTAGCATCAACCCTAACCCTACCCCTAGCATCAACCCTAACCCTACCCCTAGCATCACTCCTAACCCTAGCCCTAGCCTCAGCCCCAGCCCTACCCCTAGCCTCAGCCCTAGCCCTAGCATCAACCCTAACCCTACCCCTAGCCTCAGCCCCAGCCCTACCGCTAGCATCAACCCTAACCGTAACCCTAACTGTAACCCTAGCCCTACCCTCAACCCGAACCTTAGCCTCAACCCTAGCCCTAACCCTAGCCCTAACCCTAGCTCTAACCCTAGCCTCATTCTTAACCCTAGCCTCATTCCAAACCATAGCCTCAACCCTAACCCTAGACTCATTCCTAACCCTAGCCTCAACCCTAGCCTCATTCCTAACCCTAGCTCTATCCCTAGCCTCATTCCTAACCATAGCCCTAACCCTAGCCTCATTCCTAACCCTAGCCTCATTCCTAACCCTAGCCCTAACCCTAGCCTCATTCCTAACCCTAGCCCTAGCCCTAGCCTCAATCCTAACCCTAGCCTCAACCCTAGCCTCATTCCTAACCCTAGCCCTAACCCTAGCCTCATTACTAACCCTAGCCCTAACCCTAGCCTCATTCCTAACCCTAGCCTCATTCCTAACCCTAGCCCTAGCCCTAGCCTCAATCCTAACCCTAGCCTCAACCCTAGCCTCATTCCTAACCCTAGCCCTAACCCTAGCCTCATTACTAACCCTAGCCCTAACCCTAGCCTCATTCCTAACCCTAGCCTCATTCCTAACCCTAGCCTCATTCCTAACCCTAGCCCTAACCCTAGCCTCATTCCTAACCCTAGCCCTAACCGTAGCCTCATTCCTAACCCTAGCCTCATTCCTAACCCTAGCCTCGACCCTAGCCTCATTCCTAACCATAGCCCTAACCCTAGCCTCATTCCTAACCCTAGCTCTAACCCTAACCTCATTCCTAACCCTACTTCGGCATAGAAAGACATCCAGATTTGGAATTCTCCCTCTCTCTGTAATGGTTCATTATTTTGTGTCCCACTTTATTTGGATAGTCCAGATAGTCCACCTTTAGACACTCTCCAGATGGTCATACTAGCAACAATATCTGTTGATAAGCAACTGCTTGCTAAGGTTACGGTTAAGGTTAGGGTTAGGTTTAGAATAAGGTTTAGGGTAAGGTTTAAGTTTAGGGTTAGGTTTAGAATAAGGTTTAGGGTAAGGATTAAGGTTAGGTTTAGAAGATGGTTTAGGGCAGGGGTGGGCAACTCCAGTCCTCGAGGGCCTGATTGGTGTCACACTTTTTCTCCATCCCGAGCAAACCCAGCTGATTAATCAAATTGCATTCTAAGCTGAACATCATGACTAGGTGATTATTGGAGTCAGGTGTGTTAGCTGGGACTGGGGCAAAACTGTGACACCAATCAGGCCCTCGAGGACTGGAATTGCCCACCCCTGGTTTAGGGTCAGGTTTAGAGTAAGGTTTAGGGTAAGGATTAAGGTTAGGGTTAGGTTTAGGTTTAGAGCTAGGGTTAGTAGACAGCCTCATCTCTTCTGGTAAGGTTTTCCACTAGATGTTGGAACATTGCTGCAGGGACTTGCTTTCATTCAGCCACAAGAGCATTAGGGAGGTTGGCCACTGATGTTGGGCGATTAGGCATGGCTCGCAGTCGGTGTTCCAATTCATCCCAAAGGTGTTCGATGGAGTTTAGGTCAGGGCTTTGTGCAGGCCGGTCAAGTTCTTCCACACCGATCACAACAAACCATTTCTGTATGGACCTCGCTTTGTGCACGGGGGTATTGTCATGCTGAAACAGGAAAGGGCCTTTCCCAAACTGTTGCCATAAAGTTGGAAGCACAGAATTGTTTAGAATGTAATTGTATGCTGTAGCATTAAGATTCCCCTTCACTGGAACTAAGGGGCCTAGCCTGAAACATGAAAAACAGCCCCAGACCATTATTCCTCCTCCACCAAACTTTACAGTTGGCACTATGCATTGGGGCAGGTAGCATTCTCCTGACATCCGCCAAACCCAGATTCGTCTGTCGGACTGCCATATGGAATGCTTTTCCACTGCTCCAGAGTCCAATGACGGAGAGCTTTACACCATTCCAGCCGATGCTTGGCATTGCACATGGTGATCTTAGGCTTGTGTGCGGCTGCTCGGCCATCGAAACTAATTTCATGAAGCTCCTGACAAACAGTTATTGTGCTTAAGTTGCTTCCAGAGACAGTTTGGAACTAGGTAGTGAGTGTTGCAACCAAGGACCGACTATTTTTACTCGCTGCACGCTTCGGCACTCAGCGATCCTGTTCTGTGAGCATGTGTGGCCTACCACTTCACAGGTGAGCCTTTGTTTCTCCTAGATGTTTCCACTTCACAGTAACAGCACTTACAGTTGACTGGGGCAGCTCTAGCAGAGCATAATTTGACTAACTGACTTGTTGGAAAGGTGGCATCCTATGACGGTGCCACATTAAAAGTCACTGAGCTCTTCAGTAAGGCCATTCTGCTGCCAATGTTTGTCTATGGAGATTGCATGGCTGTCTGCTCGATTTTACACACCTGTCAGCAACAAGTGTGGCTGAAATAGCTAAATCCACTAATTTGAAGGGTGTCCACATATTTTTGTATATATAGTGTACATAGCGCTGCCCCAGTGTTGACCTGTCTGTTGTTGTGCTGTAAAATTTCAACTAAGTCCTGTTGGCATTCCATAGATTGTAGAGAGAAGCTTTTAGATTCCACACGTTCCACTAGATGATGGAGAGATAGGTGACACATACACCCGGGGGGGGGGGGGAGAGAGAGAGAGAGAGAGAGAGAGAGAGAGAGAGAGAGAGAGAGAGAGAGAGAGAGAGAGAGAGAGAGGGTTGGTTGGTTGGTTGGTTGGTTGGTTTTTGGTCAGATTCTCAGTCAAGGAGTGGCAGTGAGTAATAAAAAAACAATAGGATAGGGATTGTGACCCCTGGCTAGAGTTCATTATGTCTACTGTCTGTGACAATTTGTGCTGTGTGTGTTCATGTCTATATTCATAATGTCTACTGTCTATGTCCAGGGCGTCCCATCCATGACTCAGTTCTTTATCTAATGCAGTAAGAATCTAATGACCGATACAGAACTGTTACTGCAGGCCGGTGAGCTTGACTACAAACCCACACTGACTGGGGGGTGCGAGTGTGTGTGAAATCTTTTCCTCAGTCTCTCTGTCTCTCTGTCATTCCCCATTGATCTGCCACCTCCACCAGGTCTGTTATGAGACATAGGCCCCAGTAAGACATCAAGATTGGTAGATGGGACAAAGTGCTCAGGCTATTACATCACACTGGAACTACCTCACCCAGGAATGTATGTGTGTGTGTGCGTTTATGTGCCTCTGTGTGTGTGTGTGTGTGTGTGCATGTGGGTGATCTAGATGACAGGAACAGACTGGAACATGTACATCACCCCCCCCCCCCCCCCCACACGCCCGTGTGACTTAATTTCCTGGGTATACCATGGACCTGAGCGAGACTACACTAATCTAGACCAATACTTTCCATACCATCGTAAATTACAATATCAACTGGTAAATCCATTAGCGGTTAATTAACTGCTGAGGCATCAGATAGGTTATGTAGACACTCAGGTATGTGATAAACATGTTGCCTTCAGCTAGGGATTTTCCTTTGTGATTGAGCAAAAGAGAGGCCCAGCCAAAGTCACTACAACCAAATGTGGTTGGCTATTCTGTTGAGTCATTTGTAGTATGATAACCTCTAGAAATATTTTACAGAGGAGAGGACTTGAGGGGGGAAAGTGAGGCAACACTGTGAGCTGATATGAAATCAGATAGTCAGGTAGAGGTAGTCAGGTAGAGGTAGTCAGGTAGAGGCAGTCAGGTAGAGGCAGTCAGGTAGAGGCAGTCAGGTAGAGGCAGTCAGGTAGAGGTAATCAGGTAGAGGTAGTCAGGTAGAGGCAGTCAGGTAGAGGTAGTCAGGTAGAGGCAGTCAGGTAGAGGCAGTCAGGTAGAGGCAGTCAGGTAGAGGCAGTCAGGTAGAGGCAGTCAGGTAGAGGAAGTTAGGTAGAGGTAGTCAGGTAGAGCTGGACAGGTAGAGGTGGTTAGGTAGAGGCAGTCAGGTAGAGGCAGTCAGGTAGATGTGGATAGGTAGAGGCAGGCAGGCAGGTAGAGGCGGGCAGGTAGAGGCGGGCAGGTAGAGGCGGACAGGTAGAGGCAGGCAGGTAGAGGCGGACAGGTAGAGGTGGACAGGTAGAGGCGGGTCAGGTAGAGGCAGGCAGATAGAGGCAGGCAGGTAGAGGTGGACAGGTAGAGGTGGACAGGTAGAGGCGGGTCAGGTAGAGGCAGGCAGGTAGAGGTGGACAGGTAGAGGCAGGCAGGTAGAGGTGGACAGGTAGAGGTGGACAGGTAGAGGCGGGTCAGGTAGAGGCAGGCAGGTAGAGGTGGACAGGTGGAGGCAGGCAGGTAGAGGTGGACAGGTAGAGGCAGGCAGGTAGAGGTGGGCAGGTAGAGGTGGACAGGTAGAGGCGGGTCAGGTAGAGGTGGACAGGTAGAGACAGGCAGGTAGAGGTGGGCAGGTAGAGGTGGACAGGTAGAGGCGGGTCAGGTAGAGGTGGACAGGTAGAGGCAGGCAGGTAGAGGTGGGCAGGTAGAGGTGGACAGGTAGAGGCGGGTCAGGTAGAGGTGGACAGGTAGAGGTGGACAGGTAGAGGCGGGTCAGGTAGAGGCGGATAGGTAGAGGCGGGTCAGATAGAGGCAGGCAGGTAGCGGCAGGCAGGTGGAGGCAGTCAGGTAGAGGTGGACAGGTAGAGGCGGGTCAGGTAGAGGCAGGCAGGTAGAGGTGGACAGGTGAAGGCGGGTCAGGTAGAGGCAGGCAGGTAGAGGTGGACAGGTAGAGGTGGCCAGGTAGAGGCGGGTCAGGTAGAGGCAGGCAGGTAGAGGCAGTCAGGTAGAGGCGGACAGGTAGAGGCTGGTCAGGTAGAGGCAGGCAGGTAGAGGCAGTCAGGTAGAGGCGGACAGGTAGAGGCGGACAGGTAGAGGCGGGTCAGGTAGAGGCAGGCAGGTGGAGGCAGGCAGGTGGAGGCAGTCAGGTAGAGATGGTCAGGTGTGACTTGCCTACCACACCAGGTAGCACCTGAAGGGCACAGTTATTTTGGCAATCAATCATTTACATAGGCCTTTACTTACAAATACATCAGTAATGACTTTCAATTATTCAAGAACTTGTCTATTTCCCAGTCAATGTCAGCTGAAAACAACAGAAAAAGAAAAAGTTTATGTTAGTGTCACTCCCCCTCAAACCTCAGTGGAGGATTCTGATAGGTTGTTTTGTTGTTATACGCGTCGGTTGCTAGGTGATGAAATCATAGCCGGAAGACAACAGTCCAGTGTTTCTCAATCCCTCCCTCCCTCCTCCATTCTCCTTCATCCACACACTCCCTCACTCAGCTTCTGTCACCCGGGTCCACTCATACAGTACCGACATATCCCAACATGTCCATGTGGTCCCGCCCCTTCCCCAGGAAACAAGGCAAATATGGGCATGTCAGGGGAGAACAGGTAAAATGCCAGACAGGTAAGGTAGATTCCTGTCTAACTGCTACTCTCTACTGTCATGTAGTTTAGACTGAGGAACCGGATCTGGATTGCTCCAGTTAGATCTCCAGTTAGATCTCCAGTTAGATCTCTAGTTAGATCTCTAGTTGGATCTCTAGTTGGATCTCCAGTTAGATCTCCAGTTAGATCTCCAGTTAGATCTCCAGTTAGATCTCCAGTTAGATCTCTAGTTAGATCTCTATTTAGATCTCCAGTTAGATCTCCAGTTAGATCTCTAGTTAGATCTCTAGTTAGATCTCCAGTTATTAGATCTCTAGTTAGATCTCCAGTTAGATCTCCAGTTAGATCTCTAGTTAGATCTCTAGTTAAATATCCAGTTAGATCTCCAGTTAGATCTCCAGTTAGATCTCTAGTTAGATCTCCAGTTAGATCTCTAGTTAGATCTCCAGTTAGATCTCCAGTTAGATCTCTAGTTGGATCTCTAGTTGGATCTCCAGTTAGATCTCCAGTTAGATCTCCAGTTAGATCTCCAGTTAGATCTCCAGTTAGATCTCTAGTTAGATCTCCAGTTAGATCTCTAGTTAGATCTATAGTTAGATCTCCAGTTAGATCTCCAGTTAGATCTCCAGTTAGATCTCCAGTTAGATCTCTATTTAGATCTCCAGTTAGATCTCCAGTTAGATCTCCAGTTAGATCTCTAGTTAGATCTCCAGTTAGATCTCTAGTTAGATCTCTAGTTAGATCTCCAGTTAGATCTCCAGTTAGATCTCCAGTTAGATCTCTAGTTAGATCTCTATTTAGATCTCCAGTTAGATCTCCAGTTAGATCTCTAGTTAGATCTCTAGTTAGATCTCCAGTTATTAGATCTCTAGTTAGATCTCCAGTTAGATCTCCAGTTAGATCTCTAGTTAGATCTCTAGTTAAATATCCAGTTAGATCTCCAGTTAGATCTCCAGTTAGATCTCTAGTTAGATCTCCAGTTAGATCTCTAGTTAGATCTCCAGTTAGATCTCCAGTTAGATCTCCAGTAATATCTCTAGTTAGATCTCCAGTTAGATCTCCAGTTAGATCTCTAGTTAGATCTCCAGTTAGATCTCCCGTTAGATCTCTAGTTAGATCTCCAGTTGGATCTCCAGTTGGATCTCCAGTTAGATCTCCAGTTAGATCTCTAGTTAGATCTCTAGTTAGATCGCCAGTTAGATCTCCAGTTAGATCTCTAGTTAGATCTCTAGTTAGATCTCCAGTTAGATCTCCAGTTAGATCTCTAGCTAGATCTCCAGTTAGATCTCCAGTTAGATCTCTAGTTAGATCTCCAGTTAGATCTCCAGTTAGATCTCCAGTTAGATCTCTAGTTAGATCTCCAGTTATATCTCCAGTTAGATCTCTAGTTAGATCTCTAGTTAAATCTCCAGTTGGATCTCCAGTTAGATTTCCAGTTAGATCTCTAGCTAGATCTCTAGTTAGATCTCTAGTTAGATCTCTAGTTAGATCTCTAGTTAGATCTCCAGTTAGATCTCTAGTTAGATCTCTAGTTAGATCTCCAGTTAGATCTCTAGTTAGATCTCTAGTTAGATCTCTAGTTAGATCTCGTTAGATCTCCAGTTAGATCTCTAGTTAGATCTCCAGTTAGATCTCTAGTTAGATCTCCAGTTAGATCTATAGTTAGATCTCTAGTTAGATCTCCAGTTAGATCTCCAGTTAGATCTCCAGTTAGATCTCTAGTTAGATCTCCAGTTAGATCTCTAGTTAGATCTCCAGATAGATCTCTAGTTAGATCTCTAGTTAGATCTCCAGTTAGATCTCCAGTTAGATCTCTAGTTAGATCTCTAGTTAGATCTCCAGTTAGATCTCTAGTTAGATCTCCAGTTAGATCTATAGTTAGATCTCTAGTTAGATCTCCAGTTAGATCTCTAGTTAGATCTCTAGTTAGATCTCTAGTTAGATCTCCAGTTGGATCTCCAGTTAGATTTCCAGGTGTGTTTCTCTAGTTAGATCTCTAGTTAGATCGCCAGTTAGATCTCCAGTTAGATCTCTAATTAGATCTCTAGTTAGATCTCTAGTTAGATCTCCAGTTAGATCTCTAGTTAGATCTCTAGTTAGATCTCCAGTTAGAACTCTAGTTAGATCTCCAGTTAGATCTCTAGTTAGATCTCGTTAGATCTCCAGTTAGATCTCTAGTTAGATCTCCAGTTAGATCTATAGTTAGATCTCTAGTTAGATCTCCAGTTAGATCTCCAGTTAGATCTCTAGTTAGATCTCTAGTTAGATCTCTAGTTAGATCTCCAGTTGGATCTCCAGTTAGATTTCCAGGTGTGTTTCTCTAGTTAGATCTCTAGTTAGATCGCCAGTTAGATCTCCAGTTAGATCTCTAATTAGATCTCTAGTTAGATCTCTAGTTAGATCTCCAGTTAGATCTCTAGTTAGATCTCTAGTTAGATCTCCAGTTAGATCTCCAGTTAGATCTCCAGTTAGATCTCCAGTTAGATCTCCAGTTAGATCTCTAGTTAGATCTCTAGTTAGATCTCTAGTTAGATCTCTAGTTAGATCTCCAGTTAGATTTCCAGTTAGATCTCTAGCTAGATCTCTAGCTAGATCTCCAGTTAGATCCTGTATCCAGAGGCAGGTAGACCACAGCAGCAAGACAAGATCAGATTGCAATGAAAAAGAAGACGTGAAAACATAGCAGACATTCACTTTCTGCTAAAGTAATGTCTCATTGATGTACTACTACATAATAACCTCCGGTATTGTGTTACCTAATCCACTGGTTTACTACCTGTGATAGAAAAATCTGGGTCTTGGTAGTCATCCCTGGTGTGTAGGAGATCACGTCTCTAGACTGGTCTATATGACCACCCATCCCTGTCTGTCTTCTGTCTGTCTGTATCCTCTCATCCACATTACAGAACATGGCCACCCATCCATGTCTGTCTTCTGTCTGTCTGTATCCTCTCATCCACATTACAGAACATGGCCACCCATCCATGTCTGTCTCCTGTCTGTATCCTCTCATCCACATTACAGAACATGACCACCCATCCCTGTCTGTCTTCTGTCTGTATCCTCTCATCCACATTACAACAATCACACACACTGGAAAATACTGTCCAGCATATTGCTCACATTTTACTCCAAATAATCCTTATCATTGTTTTTTCCTCAAAGGTTTTATCAAATGGGCCAGCCCATTCCACCCACACAGGGGTGGGGTTTTCCAACCCCCCCCCCCCCCCCCCGTTGGCCCACACCAAACACACAGGGTCTGGATGTCAATCCCACTCACCCCTGTGTGCGTGTGTGGTGTGTGTGTATGTGTGTGTATGTGTATGTATGTGTATGTGTGTGTGTGGTATGTGTGTATGTGTATGTCTGTGTGTGTGTGTGTGTGTGTGTGTGTGTGTGTGTGTGTGTGTGTGTGTTTATGTGATATGGTGTGCATGTGTATGTGTGTGTGTGTGTGTGTGTGGTATGTGTGTATGTGTATGTCTGTGTGTGTATGTGTATGTCTGTGTGTGTATGTGTATGTCTGTGTGTGTGTGTGTGTGTGTGTGTGTGTGTGTGTGTGTGTGTGTGTGTGTGTGTGTGTGTGTGTGTGTGTGTGTGTGTGTGTGTGTGTGTGCGTGTGAACATGCGTGTGTGAACATGCGTGTGTGTGTGTGTGTGTGGTATGTGTGTATGTGTATGTGTGTGTGTGTGTGTGTATGTGATGTGGTGTGCATGTGTATGTGTGTGTGTGTGTGTGGTATGTGTATGTCTGTGTGTGTGTGTGTGTGTGTGTGTGTGTGTGTGTGTGTGTGTGTGTGTGTGTGTGTGTGTGTGTGTGTGTGTGTGTGTGTGTGTGTGTGTGTGCGTGTGAACATGCGTGTGTGAACATGCGTGTGTGTGTGTGTGTGTGGTATGTGTGTATGTGTGTGTGTGTGTGTGTATGTGATGTGGTGTGCATGTGTATGTGTGTGTGTGTGTGTGGTATGTGTATGTCTGTGTGTGTGTGTGTGTGTGTGTGTGTGTGTGTGTGTGTGTGTGTGTGTGTGTGTGTGTGTGTGTGTGTGTGTGTGTGTGTGTGTGTGTGTGTGTGTGTGTGTGTGTGTGTGTGTGTGTGTGTGTGTGTGAACATGCGTGTGTGAACATGTGTGTGTGTGTGTGTGAAATGTCCTGATAAAGAGCTCAGAATAATAAATGAATGTGTTTTCATGTCTACAATGTTAATGTTGTTCTATGTCAGAGAGAGACTCCCTGGTTCAACTGGGGTAGCCTTTTTCCACAGCCGAGTCACCTGCTAAAAGTATTGGACAATATCACAGTAATAGACCATAACATAACCTGTAGTAAAATCATCTCTGTCTGTCCAGCTGCCCCTAGTGATACCTCCAGAG